>NC_138771.1:370203948-370216448 GCF_965119305.1 Pelophylax lessonae
AAGCATACAATTTTGGAGAATTTTTATACAGTAACTGCTCCACAGACCATGTGGTTATTGCCTTACATGTTCCTGTAAACTTTTGTCCGTTGGACACACAATCAGATCTCTCAGACAGCGCTTCGGTAAACACCGTTGTTTTGTAGAAGACGGTTGTAACCAACATAGCATACCTCGGCATATGCTAGAAGTTCACAACAAATCCACCATGGGATAACAAATCTGAGTCATTGAAGCTATATCCAAACATCTATCTGAAGCCGAACATTTCTCGAGATTATGTCAGTGCAAAAAATTCTGGATATATACTTTAGAAACTCTAGCACTTAATGGCCTTAATGAGGAATTAGATACTAATACTATCCTATAATATCGTTTGTCCTCTCAATATTCTATTGAACCTCTTTATTTCTCACCAAGACCTCTCCTTGTAAGTACCAGTTAATACAATATTATCAGTATATTACTGTATAGTGGAATAGAATATTCTATAATAATAGTCTCTTTACTCTTGTATTTGTTAGCCCTTCTTTACAATCTAACTAGTGTGTTTGTGGCCACATTTGGACGTGAGATATCTAAGATGGTTTTTTATGATATTTTAGACCCATCATTCATACATGATTTACATGTGATTCATTTTATCTTTATGGTTCATGGCTATATATTTTAGTTCTACTAGTGTTCATATGGATGTAACTTTTATATGTCATGTATATAGGTTTCAAAATGCTTATAATTGTCCCTAGAGAGAGGGTTTCTACTGTATTCCTTCTATGCTAGTCATTTACACTTACATACTTGTCATGAGTTTACTAATCATTTTTACATATATTGTTTAATACCAGTTTAACCTTTCTTCTTCCTTGTCAATGCTTCCCTTTTCTCTGCTTTTGGAATTTTTATTATATGATTGCATTTCTATAGCTTAGATTCATATGGTGCAGATAAAATTCCTATCTATTCCCACTGGCTGTCAGTTATTTGGTCAGCTGTGTCTTATTTACTCCCTTTTGCAGACTAATACTCTCTAGTCTATTTAAATCTGGCTCTCCTCTCCCTTTGTACAAAAGATATATGACTCCTGTGCTTGAGGGGCTATCTTGAAACGGGTATCCTGAGAATGCGATTCAGGTTGAATGGACGTAGTCCTGGCTGTGCTGCCACTCTCAACAGGTCGTGGCCCCCCCCCTTTTTTTTATGCAGCATATGTGTGCAGATATATGCACAACTCCCTCTTCTTCAGTCTCTTTGCATTTAATATTGTTGTCCCATGTAAGATTTATAATCTACATACCCCCTTTTTTTTATGAGTGCTTTCACATTCCAAAATACCAGATAATTCTGCAGGAACTAAAAGCATATATTGCATGAGCATATATGTATATTTAGAATACACACTTATGCACCATTCCTCAGATGTCTCCTTTTCAGTGCAATTTTACTTATTGTATTTAGTGTCAGTCCGTATAGTCAGTAATTTTTATATATTGAATCATATAGGACTTTTGACCTTTCCAAATGAACTATTCATTTTTTAGCGTTAATTTTAACGTTATTTTATGCATGTCATTTTATGTTCTCTGACACCTAAAGGTGGTGTCTCCATTACATATTATATATATATATATATATATATATATATATATATATATATATATATATATATATATATATATTTTTTTTTTTTTTTTTTCATTTATTTATTTATTAATTAATCAACTTTTTTATTTCATTCCTGATGCGCCATCCCTCAATGGGTAAAAAGTAATACAGTCTGAGGACAGCTAAAAAGCCTCCTAGTTATAGTGCCAGGTAATTGTCCTAGGATGTAACAGAAGCTGAAGCCCTACAAATGGCACAGTATGGGACCGCAAGCCGTGTCCAGACAGGTCTGCTATGTCACTTCCGCCCACAGTATAGCCAGTTCTTATATGCATTTGTGTATCAGCAATAGGGTTTTATATTGCGTTCTGTCTTTGCAGCTGTATCAATATCATAAATCAATATATTACTATATATTATTATAATATTAATGTTATATTATATTATTTTATTGATTTTACAAATTTTGCGAAGTATGTTTCTGTCATGAGGTCATGACTTTTTTACTATCTTTTCGTGATATTGTCATCCATTTGGTTTGACCTGCCCACCAAGAGGTGGAGTTTATGCAGTCAGTCATGTGACAGACATAGAACATATAAAAAGCCCTACTACTCATACCTCCAAATAGCTCTGATGAAGGGGGGACACCCCAAAATGCGTAAGCGGTTCTTTGGAGGTCCACATCCTGCCACGGCCTGCATCAGCAGAAGAAGCCCAGTGGAGAGTCTTGGTGGTCCTTAATTGCACATGTTTGCCCGTGTTCCGTTTTCCAACTTGTTTTGTGAATACAATGTGTATGCTATTTTATTTTAATAAATCATTTTAAAGATAATGCGCATGCGCTAGACTGGTGCACCCTCTGTCCTTCTCCTCTCTCTTTGTTACACCTGATGAAGGAGCGACGATGCTTGTTACGATCCTTGCACATGCTCAGAAACGTGTTGTGTTCTCCAGGCCTCCAGTTGACATCACACGCCACAGACAGTGCTGCGTCTCATGCTGCTGTCCACCCCATCCACCCAGAAAGACAAGGATACTGGCGGCTTCTCTTCCTGTTGGACCACGGCATTGAATGATCTGTATTGGCGTGTCACCGATCTTCCTAACTAGGACATTCACTCAACACAGATGAGCCTTCTATTCATATCTGTCTAGGGAGTTTTTACTGTTACCTTTGCCATTTTTATCATATTAAAATGATACACTTAGAGGCGCTTTTCTGTTTCTTTTAATTTCTAGTGACAGTGGATGGTAGGTCAGCAATGTCAGGATTGGCAGGGGACAGCAGGTTACCAGAGGCAGGGTGAACCCCATCAGCAAGCATAGATGCAGGCTGAACCCCATCAGCAAGCATAGATTTAGGCTGAACCCTATCGGCAAGCATAGCGGCAGGCTGGACCCTATTGTCAAGCATAAATGCAGGCTAAACCCGATCAGCAGGCAGCATGGCAGAGGAATGGATCCCATCAGCAGGCATCATGGAGGAGGAATGGACCCCATCAACCGGCAGCATGTAGGAGGCATGGACCCCATTAGCAGGCAGCATGGAGGAAGACTGGACCCCATCAGCAGGTAGCATAAAGGAGGAATGGCCCCCATCGGTAGGCAGCATGGAATTAAGAGTAACAGAAGTACAGGAAGAGGTCTGAGAGGTCGCTATGGGTAATGGTACTGTGGGGGAGCCTTCAGTGGATTACATGCAGAGGAAGTGTGGATACTGACAGCAGGGTACTGATCTACAAGAGGTAAAGAACATTTAGTGGCAGCTGTGGTTGCTAAGAATAACAAAGAAAGAGAATACTGATGTTTAGCAGCAGATCTGACTACGTGTGAATCATCTAACACTGGGGATAGGATCTCTGACCAGACTTGTAACAGAGGCTGAACAAGGTCAGTTTGTATTTACCTTGCTCAAATTGCTCAATTACAGAGTGCACAGCAGTAATACAATCTAACAACACATGTTGTGAATAGGCTGAATACTGCACGAAAAAAGAACATGTATCCAGCCTGAAACCTAGAAAAAGAAGTGAAAACATCATAATCCTGAGAGTTAAGCAGAAATAACAGTTCAGAACAGATGCAAACCAAAGGCTGTATTTCACTAAGTGAGAATCTGCCCTCACCAGCTAAAGCATGTGCTGTCAGAATGCTTACCAACAGTTCCTCATCAGTGAGACTCTGCCAAAATGAGCGACATAAGTCTTAATTTCGTATTACAAATTGCACATGTCAAATAACCTTTGCTCTAAGCATCTTAACAAAAAGGGAAGTAAATACTCAGAGCAAATGGCTCCCAGTCCCAGGTGTAGCGGGTCTGGTCATTAGTGGGCCTCATTGTCATGTCAGAAATCAGCAGCTGGGAGACCAGATATATGTAGCTACACCAAGAAACCTGGGACCAGACCATGTATGTATATCTTTAAAGTGAGATTTATTTACAGTGAATGAAAGATACTCACACACCAGTAAACAATCAACAAGAGAACATATGAAAAGCAAAACTAAATGACAAAATGCCTAACCAGCAACCCTAATCACACGTAATTATATATACAAATGTACAAATGAGAAACACATAAGGCAGGGGAGAGCAGGGAGCAGATAGAAAGGCAGAAAACAAACAGCAGGATACTGGATGCAGGGTAAGCCCAAGAGTTAAGCCCCGTACACACGTACCGATTGTCGGCCGTAAATATTTGGCCGACGACCGATCGACCGATTGTAGGCTTGTTAGTATGATGCTTCCGACAGCCGACAGCCCATTTTTGGCCGAACAGAATCTGTCATGCAGGCATTAAAATTTTTGTTGGCCAACACCAGAACGGCCGATTGTTCGCCAGTCAGTACAGATTTCGGCCGACAGACAGCAGATTAGCAAGACTGGGCATGCTCAGAAAAGAAAAAAGACAAGGAAAGTTAACCATCACATGACATCACTTCTGCAGTCAGCTGTTGTTGGCCGACAAAATTCGTGTGCAGTCTTTTGCAGTTTTCAACAGACACGACAGCCCTGGACAAAAGACGGCCGATCGATCGGCCGACGATCAGTACATGTGTACGGGGCTTAAATGGCTACAGAGTCAGGCGGCAAATGGTACAAAGCAGAAGCAGCCAAAACACTGAGGCAAGGAGAGGTAGTAAAGGTGGAACTAAAGTAAGCTCCCAGCAGGTGTGGGAGGTGGAACTGATTGCTGGAACTGATTGCTGGAACCTGCTGGCTGCTGGGAGATACCTACTGGTGTACAATAAAAATGCAGCTTTCTGCCCAGAGCACTATGGTCCCACCAGCAGGTGTATTCCGTCCCAACACATAGTTAGAAGCTACATATTTCACCTTGTTTGGTTGTATAAATGAATCAATTATTCAATCACTTGAAGGTGCTTTTAAGAAGAAAAAAAAGTCACCTGGTAAAGAAACACATAGAAGAATAATCAAGCATCATTCATGTGTTGTGAGACAGACACATTTTAGCTCCCATTGCCAATTGTATTCTGAGAACATTATATCCTTGCACAATTTAACATTCCTAATGATCTTCTGCCTCAGTAGAACTTATTTTGGCAGTGATTTCTGTAAAGACAATGACACCATAATTAATCAGTTAATGATCAGTATTAGAAGACTTTTGGGTGACTTACATATATATAGTCATTATATGTAGATATATTTAGTAAGCAAACCTTATTTAAATGTATCTTTAATCAAATCTTTAACCCTTTATTATTCTGTTTTTGATAAACCTCTGATTTTTTCTCAAAGTAGTTTTTTCTTTTCCCATGCTTTTGATTGAGTGGTTTTACACATCTCTTCCGGCGTTGCGTCTTTACTTTTCTTAGGTATAATTTTGTGCAAGAAATTTCATTTCAGAAAGCTGTGGACCATATGGTCTAAATCAGGGGTCTTCAAACTATAGCCCTCCAGTTGTTCAGGAACTGCAATTTCCATCATGCCTAGTCATGTCTGTGTCTGTCAGAGTTTACAAAACCTCATGGGATGTGTAGTTCCGCAACAGCTGGAGGTCCATAGTTTGAGGATCCCTGGTTCTAAATGGTAGCTTGTTACTTATCAAACTGTAGTGCAAGTTCACATTTCTGCGATGCGGGAATGCTGCGAATATACAGCGTGTTCCTGCATCGCATCCGCACCCCTGGCAGTTCACACTGCCATATGCGATACGCTGGGGGTGTCAATTAAAAGTTAACGACACCCCCAGATCCGATCGCATATCGCAGTGGGATCTGAAAGTTTGCACAGAATCGGATCAAACTAGTGTGAACCACCATGCGATCTGATTCTGCTGCTGTTGACCAAAAAAAGGGCCCTGTGCGTGTTTAGTGCGATTGCGGTGCAAATTCAGCCATACAAACAGTATGGCTGAATTTGCACCGCACAGACATCGCATGTAATTTTAGGAGCAGTGCGCTCCGAATTACATGCGATCTCTGTGATTGCACAAATGTGAACCGGCACTAAGTCTGTGATTTCTCTTAGGTTGAAAAAAGGCAAAAGTCCATCTAACTCAACCAAACTATGTAACTATAGGTCTTCTTTTATAAATGTACTTTATCATTTACATTTTTTTTTTAGCAGAAATATAAAGTTATTTACAAATTAAATAAAGGTGCTTTTTTAGTGTGATGCTACATAAACAAATGCAATGGTTAAAAATAGAAAATGTTTAATAAAAAAAAAAAACAATAAAAAAGCAAATACAGGAATAAGGGGATGAATAGGTAATTAACCTGTGACTATTCACTTCAATTATACAATCATTTGCAGATGGACTAAGTAAACGGAGATTTGCTTATTTGCTTTCCACATGACTGGATAATTGAAATGAGTCTTCGCAAAATTGTTTGAGCATTCCTAACTCTCTAAGATAATCAGCCTCTTTTTGGTTATTTTAGGCCCTATTTACATTAGTGCGCTTTTGCTGTGCTAACATGTACCTTTTAGGAGCAACAACAGAGAATGAAAAATGGTCCAATTTAAATCATATGCAACTGTTTACAAAATGCATCTCCCATTGAATTTATTGGGAATGCATCAAAAATACATCAAAAAGGTACTGCGGTGCGTTTTTTGAGTCACGTGACAATTTTATGGTCAGGGATGAAAATGCATGGAAAATGCATCTAAAACACATATGCGTTGTGTTAAATGTTAATGCAACACATACAAATGTGTTAAGATGTATACTGTGATTTTAAGTGCACCATTGTGAATGGGCCCTTAATAAAGGAGTTGAGAATCTTCACACAATAAACTGAAAAAAAGCAAATTCCTGTATACTTTGAAAACCCAATCATGTGCAGATGAAATAAGAAAACACATTTTTTTTTTTACATAATTGGATAACTGAAGTTAATATACATATGATTTATGCTCAACTTGTTTAGTAAATCAGCCTCTTTGTGTGAATTCTTTGATTTGAAGCATAAGCACTAAAAGGCATTATAGCATTTTTACAATGTATTTATGAAAAAATTAGTGGACTTTCCACTATGAAAAAAATATTGTTTGCATGCACCATTTACGTAAATGAAAACCTATGGTAACAAGAATGTTATGGTAAAGGAAAAGGAATTGGCTGCACTCCAGGTTGGGTCAAAATCCAGATTTATTGACTGGACATCCAAATATGACAATCGTGACAAGGTAGACGTGTTTCACACACTGACTGTGTGCTTAATCATTACTGGTAATGATTAAGCACACAGTCAGTGTGTGAAACGGGTCTACCTTGTCACGATTGTCATATTTGGATGCCCAGTCAATAAATCTGTATTTTGACCCAACCTGGAGTGCAGCCAATTCCTTTTCCTTTACCAAGTTTTCACGGAGGCGAGTCGGGGCAAGCAACGGAGTGGGTCATCAGGCAATTACACCACCTTGAGCAGTGAGTCCTTGTCTTTCCAATAACAAGAATGTTATAAATGGATGTGAGGGTGATTTGGTGTGACATCTGTCCCCTCATTGATTGCTAGTGTTTGTATGGGCTGATCTGATTGGCTAGGCGGGTGTCCCTTTCCCCCCTCATCTGTATAGCTCTCCTGAAGCCCCTGCGCTCAGTGGTAGAGCAAGGCTGAAATCCCTGTAGAGGAGTAAAAAAAAAGAATGTAATAATGTATTTATACATGAATTCTGTAAAGCCCAATGTGCAGGCATTATTTAATAGCCACTTACAGTGCTCCTGATTCATTGGTACACTGAGTGGGATATGGGTGTCAAAATATCATTTGTTTGCTAAAGATTACATACTCCATTTTGAATCCCCAAAGTTTATATACAGTATCTCCATTTTGAGGATTAAAAAATAAAATTGGTGAATCTTCAGAAGTTTTAGAATGAATATATGTACAGCCATTTATTTTTTAGTTATCAAGTAGTTAAGAATTAAAACCCGATTATTTCAGGTTATTTTTGCTCTTTGTTTATTGTTTGGAAAACTTTCCTTTTTCATTCCTATCCCAGAAATGCAACAAGAAGTTTTGGAAAGCCTCCCAGTGAAGGGGATTTCCCTCTTAGGGTTCTTTCACATGGGCGGTCCGATCAGATCCGCCTGTCAGTTTTTTAGGTGGATCTGATCGGATCCTCCATGCAGCTCTATGGGGCAGCGGATGTCAGCGGAGACACCTCCGCTGACACCCGCTGCCATCCGTATCCAATCCTGTCCGTGAAATCTGGATGGGTGGAAACCCTATTTTTCCATCCGTTCAGTAATCGGATCAGATCGGATGAGAGCAGACAGGCAGTCCGCTCTCATCCGATCCCCCATAGAGGGCAGCGGGGGGCTGAGACACCTCCCTCTCCGCTCTGCAAGCGGAGACAGAGCTGTCATCCGCCGGCTCAGCGGGGATCGCGGATCGATCCCCGCTGAGCAACACGGATCCGCCTACGGAGGCGGACCGTGTGAAAGAGACCTTAGACAGTTGTTCCCAGAACAGGTGTTTCATTTGAATTTTTTTACCCTCACTTCTTGTTCTGGGAACAACGCTAAATTATTGAATTTCCCTCTTTTTTTCTTGGTGACAAGAGTTACCAGTACAAATAGATAGATGACTCTCCCTAATGTGGACAGAGACAGAAAGAAAAACTTGAAAAAGGTCTAAATCGTCCCTACTGCAATAAAAACTAAAAAAAAAGTTCTACCTAGACATATTCCTTAACTTTAACTTACAAACCCTCACTTTTTTTCTTGGTGACAAGAGTTACCAATACAAATAGATAGGTGACTCTCCCTAATGGGGACACAGACAGAGATAAAAAAAAAAAAAAAACTTGGAAGAGGGTCTAAACCTTCCCTACAGCATAAAAAAATTTAAATAAAAAAGTTCTACCTAGACATGTACCTTAACGTTAAACTTACAAACCTAACCTATTGCTGGGGCCTTAAACAGCTGCCCATATGTTGGGTGTGCTGCAAGGCTATGGAAATAAAAAAACTTACTTTGGCAACTAGGTTCATAGGTTGTTTAGGGACATGCCAGGCTTTGGTTTGGAGATTCAGGAACCTCCCCTGTGTCAGACTTAAACTGGCTGTGCTCCTTCTGAGAAACAACACAGTGGGGGAAAGATAGGACTCTCATTTAACCATGTAATGAATTAAATCTGTCACAGGCTTGTTAGGGAAAGTATCTTAATAATGCCTTATTTTACCTTCTCTTTCAGAAAGCTTCAACAAGATCCCTCATTTTTCTCTCAAGTGCTCCAAAGCCTGGACAAGTGGTTATTGCACTGTTTAATATCTGAGATACACTTGCCAAGTTTCCACTTCCAACTCCAACTTTAGGATTTTATAATAATTATGATCAGAAGCTCTGGTACATCTGACAAAGACTCTGCTTTATCCTCAAGGTACTGCACCAAAAACATTGTGTCATAAAAATACATGCATTTAAAATGCTCCTTGCACTCCAAATCTTTTTGAGAGGACTCCTCTGCATTTCAACACAGCAGCAAATCCAACGTTAACATTGATGTTCCTCCTCACCTTGCTGCATTAAGGTGAGTGTTATTTTTAAAAATATATACTGTATATATATATATGTTATTCCTAATGTCATAACCGGTTGCAACTTTTTAGTGTTTCAAGAGGTAACAGGCATTCTTTATAAACTGCATTAATAAAGGTAACTCAAGCCTCCTGTCTTGCAGATCAATATTTTTGTTGTACAGACACAAATATCTCAACTGTTGTGTGGTTTCTTTTTCCTATACTGATTGGCAGATGGCAAAGGTTCATCTTGTACCTCTAAGATACATTTTATTTTTCTGGCACTTATCTCTGCTTCCTCATAATCCCTCCCTTTTCATAATCACCGAAAGAGATGACATATCATTTCTGAACAGAAAAGGCCTATGTACGATGGTCAACAATGGCAAAAGATGATAAAGGTATACAGATGATGATGATGCTAATGATTTTACAGCAAGTCAAACAAATCCAAATGTTTTTTTTTTTTTTTTTTGTTCCAATATGGTAAAAAGGCTTTGAAGCCCTAACATAACAGATGAACACAGGAAGGTGAATGGGAAAGGGCAGCCGTATTAAATACTTTTTTCTCTTGTTTTTACAGAAGTAAAAGGCAGGTTTGATAGTCTTAACAGTAATACCAGTGACATTGCACAGAAGGTATCTGCATGTCTGAATAAAAACCAGGTACAAAGTGACGGGAGAAGCTTAATATGAACATATCATCAGGAAGTGAACATATCATTATAGGAAGACATGGTGACAGTGTTTGGCATGTGGTGGACCGAGTTGTACATTTCTGGGAGGAGCTGGGCATGACCTAGTCATCTTGGTCCATGTTGGAACAAATGACAGAACACATGGATGGTGGAGGCTCCTTAAGAATACATTTAAAGAATTAGGTAGCAAGTTGAAGGGAAGGACCTCCAAGGTGATATGCTATGATATATTGTCTGTGCTATATATAACATAGGAAAGACAGGGGGGATTTTAGAACTGGAGGCATGACTAAAGACCTGATGTAAGAGGGAAGAATTTGGGTTTCTAGAGCACTGGGTTGACTTTTCATTTGGGTACAACCTATATGGTAAGGATGGTTTGCACCTAAATGGAAGGGGTCTGCTGTGTTGGGGGAGAGGTTTATGGGAAGGCTGCAAAAGTATTTAAAATGGATGGGGAGGGGGTGAAATTGATTACAATGGGTCAGACAGGGGTACGTTCCTAATGGTATGTGAAATGGGGGAAGATGGAAGTTACCATGTTATAACCATACCAGTAACTATGTTTGTGAAAAATGTGACAATCAATGTGTTTGTTTACCAATGTCAGAAGTCTACCAAGCAAAATAGGTGAATTGGAAGCTTTGGTGCATGAGGAGAATTACATTTTAATTGGTATTACTGAATTTTGGCTTCATTCTTCACATTATTGGGCTATTTATATTCCTGGCAATTCTGTCAATCCGAGAGACATGGTAAAACAGAAAGATAATGGAGTGGTCTCAAACCAAGTGTGAAAGAGGGCCTAGTTGGGTAGAGAGTGTGATGTGGTTAAAATATTATTGGTGGAACTGCATATGGGTGTGCGTAGTACAAGGTTAATCATTCGATTTTGTTATAGACCTCCCAGTGTTCATGAGGAGGATAAGACTCAGTTCCTTGCACAGAAATAAAGGGCTGCAATGGCTGGCATAATGATGATAATGGGGGATTTTAAATACCGTACCCAGAAATTTACTGGAGTAATGGCACTGCATGAACAGTTAAAGGTTTGTTATGTTATGTTAATGTTATGTTATGTTAGGATGTTATGTTATGTTATGCTAAAAAAGGGTCAACATCTTTAGCAAGTAACTATAGACCTGTTAGATTAACCTCTATAGTTGGGAAGATTCTGGAGAGTTTAATAAAAGTTTTTCTAGAAAGATAGAGTTTAATTTTTGAAAGACAGGAGTTGTCAAACAAATCAATTTTTTTTTCTTTCCTTTTTTTATGAGGTAAGAAAAAATTTTGACAAAGGAATTGCTGTGGAAATAGTTTACTTAGATTTTGTAAAAGCAATTGACACAGTTCCCCACACACGGCTAATGTGTAAGATAAAGTCTACAGGCTTGGAAAAATCAGTTTGGAAATGGATAGAAAACTGACTAAAAGACCACATTCAGGCAGTAGTGGTAAATGACTCATACTCTGAATGGTCTAAGGTTATTAGTGGTGTACCCCAAGTTTCAGTGTTGGGACCCTTACGTTTTAATATAATTTAAATGGATTAGCATCTGGGATCAAAAGCACCATTTCATTTTTTGCAGATGGAACCAAGGTATACAGAGGAATAACATTCTTACAGGATGTCTCCAAATTACAAGCTGATCTCACTGTTTAATTGGGCAACTATGTGGCAAATGAGGTTCACTGTTGATAAATGTGCAGTAATGCACCTGGGGGCTACAAACATGCCCTCTTTGTAAAAGAGGTATGGATTCCAGAAAGAGAGAGATAATCCCCCCCCCCCCCCCAGTGCAAATCATCAGTAAGACCTCATATAGAATATGCAGTTCAGTTTTGGGCACCAGTTCACAAAAAGGATATTGGAGAACTGAAGAAAGTGCAGAGAATGAGGTATGGAGAAGCTCAGCTGTGAGGAAAGATTAGCTGAACTTAATTTATTTCCTCTTAATAATAGGAGATTAAGGGGGAATATAATCAACATGTACAAAATAATAATAGTTCCATAAAGTGAACTTGGTGTCGACCTATTCACTTTAAGGTCATAACAGGGGACAAGGGGGCATTCTCTACATCTGGAGGAAAAAAGATTTAACCTCCAAATACAGAAAGGCTTCTTCACAGTAAGAGCTGTTAAAATGTGGAATAGACTCTCTCTAGAGCTGGTTCTGGCCAGCTCAGTAGATTG
>NC_138771.1:370218948-370483948 GCF_965119305.1 Pelophylax lessonae
AGCACGCCACTGGAGGGTTTTGTTTTCAGAAATGTTTTTCATAATGTGCTAGTATGTGATGCATGCTAGCACATTATGATATTATCTTGCAAGAGAAATTTTATTTTTCTTCCCACCTGAGCAATGTACATAAACAGCCATGTGGGAGCTTCCCCATTCTGAGGACAAGAAGCTTGTTTGGTCATGGAGGAATGAGGAGAGGAAGCTTGCATTATGAAGGTAAATACGGCCATTAAGACCCCATTCACACTAGCGCGACTTGTCAGGCGACTTGGTCACCTGACAAATCGCGGTGGGTCGTCTGCCATTGATTAGCACAGGACCCGTTCTAATAGGAGCGACACAAGTCGCTCTGACTTAGAAAAAGGGTCCTGTACTACTTTGGGGCGACCTGGAGGCGACTTGCATTGACTTCAATGATATGAAGTCCGTGCATGTCGCCCCAGCAAGTCGCGTCGCCCCTGTCTGAATGGGGTCTAAATGGTTATCACAGCCTGTAGGAATATCAGTCAGCACTAGAGAAAGACACACAAATTTAGCTGACTGGACACACAGAGGCAGGGGCAAATCTTACATACAATCTAATGCATGCTAAGGGTTGTGTAGCAGCTAGGTGATTCCCTCACACCTCTGAGATTCCTCAAGCTATCTTGTGAGCTGGAATCCTTGCACACTTTCAGCTTTCCAATTATCCACCCAGACACACAACTCTAGGTAGCTTGCCACTACCTGCGGTATGTCAGCTGACTGATCTGCTAGGTCACCATACAAATGCACACACACTGAGCATACAGGCACTGGTAATGAATTGATCTCTCTAGAAGCTATGAATGTTTAGCTTAGTACATATAAATTCAACTTATGAATATTTATATTTAACATCTTTAGGCATGCAGTGCATAAAAATGTGTACGGAAAGAAAAATTACCAAAAGACAAGAAAGAAAAGGATATACAGAAATGTGGATATTGAGAAAGACAGAAATAAACATTACCATTACTTTACCAGTATTGATTTATCCTGTTGGTTGGTGGGAGAAGGCCAGACATTCTGTAATTGTCGCATTTTTAACATATTCTTCATGTAAGTTACACTGTTAGTTTTCAGGGTACTTAATTCATAGACATAAGACTGTATGAACCTACCTTTGGAGATGGTGTGAGGAGCATTCTTGCCTCTTGAAGTGGCCATAGGATTCATGAACCAGCTGTTTCTGATGGCTGGATCAAAGACTCTAGCACATCATTCCAATTGCAGCAAGTTCAAACTATACATAGCTGCTGTGAGCAGTGTCCAAAAAAACATTTAGGCCCCTTTCACACTTGTGTGACTTGTCCTGCGACTTGGGACTGCAAAGTGGCAAGACAAGTCGTACTCCATGATTTCCAATAAGTACCATTCATATCTGTGTGACTTCAAGTCGCAACAACTTCAAAGTAGTCCCTGCACCACTTTGGTCCGACTTTAATGCGTTTTGAGGTCAATAGACACAGGCATTGCTTCAAGTCCAGTCAAAATCACGGGAAAAAAAATTACCCCGTTTTTCATACTATCAGAAAAATTTACTTTTATCTAATGAATATCATTTTGGATATTATAATAAAACATACCCCCTCAGATATAAGAAATTGATTAGTTAGAGCAGTTAGTTTGGAGCAAAGACCTCTCCTTCCTTGCTGAGTTGTAGTCATAAAGTTGATTAGAGTTGACTTTATCTACACCACAAGCCTATAGGGTCCTTTCAGAAACATACTGGCAGGTAGATCTTAATAGGAGTCTGCAGGCCTAAGCTGCCTGTTGAGATTCTAATTTGTGAACATTTAGCCATACTACTTGACATTAAATTATGAAAATATTTTGGATAATATAATTTCTTATGGTATTTATTGTTACATTACCGATACTATCACCGCTCCTTCTATGCTTCAATAAGAAAAAGTGTGTGTAGTACTTTGTCTCATGTTGCTAAGTGCTTTCTATCCATAGTTATTATAGGTATGAGGTTCAACCCCCCCACCCCGTCAATCAGACAACAACTTTGAAGGGGATGGATGATAAGTGCAGCTGGTCTTGCTGTGAACACTTTTTTTCAAGGCACGTAGTTGCAAGAGTAATGTGAAGCGGATGTCAGGCTCTGCTTTTCTCTTGCTGCTGCTTGTCTGTGGTAAGTTTTCACAGCTGACACAAGCTGCACTTATGATTTAAAGATCTTGCTCAAAGCTCTGGTCAGAGGGAAGGGGGGCTGGTCGGACCTCGCAACTATGGTAAAAAAAAAAAAAAAACGTAACAACATAGAATAACGTACTACATGTACTTTGTCTAATCGGGTACAAAACACAAAACACAAAACATTATAATTAAGGATCTTCTTGGCAAAGTCCCTTCTGAATGTTCTTAGTCTTCTTTTGAACATGCTCTCAAATGTTATTGCTGAGGCAGTTAATGGATATGTTAACCCTAAGGCTCCTTTCACACACTCCGTCCATCGGACGGAGTCCGTTTTTCTCAGCGGGGGATCGATCCGCCGATCCCCCGCTGAGCAGGAGGATGACAGCTGTGTCTCCGCGCTGTGCGGAGACACAGCTTTCAGTTTCCCATGCATCTCTATGGGGGAAATCGGATGGGAACGGACCGTCGGTCCGTTCTCATTCGATTCCATCCGATCCGCTGGACGGATGGAAAATAGGGTTTCCATCCGTCCAGATTTGACGGATCAGATCGGATGTCAGCGGACATGTCTCCGCTGACATCCGATGCCCCAGAAGGGAATGCATGTGGGGACCTTTCAGATCCGCCAAAAAAACTGACAGGTGGATCTGAACGGTCCGCCTATGTGAAAGGGGCCTAACTGAATAACATTTAATTGGCTTATTGGGAAAGAAATTCCTAACACTAGCTATTCTTAAAAATGTTTTCCACCCTGTTATCCTACCTATCCTGGCATACCCATATACAAAAGGTGTGTGTGCTTAGCTAGTTTTCATTTTCTCCAGTTTGGTCACATGGTTCTGCAGCTCTGACTACCATGTCGGTGAGAGGGTTCTGCCGGGGAGAGAAGAGAGCACCGACAACAGCTGGGCTATGGGGACCTATGGGTGATGTCACAGCTCCTGGAATGTCCAGTGCTTCCTGAGTCAGAGTTCCAGGATCACATGACCAGACTAGAATGGACTAAAAATAGAAAACAATAGAGTTTTTTATTGATACAGGTTGGGCTGGATAGGCAGGATGAGGGGGGAGGGGAATATTTTCAAGAATAGTTAGAATTATTATTTTTTTTTAATAACAAACATGCTATACTTACCTCCTCTGTGCAGTGGTTTTGCACAGGGCAGCCCAGATCCTCCTCTTCTTGGGTCCCTCTTCGCTGCTCCTGGCCCCTCCCTCCTGTTGAGTGCCCCCACAGCAAGCAGCTTGCTATGGGGGCACCCAAGCTGAGCTGCTGCTCCGTGTGCCTATTCAGACACAGAGATGCTGTTCAGCCCCGCCCCCTCTATCTCCTGATTAGCTAACTGACTTTGATTGACAGCAGCTGGAGCAATGCTGTGTCTCAGCCAATCAGGAGGGAAAAAGCGGAGTTCCGGCCTCAGAATAGTTTTTTTAATAAAAATACTGCCCAAATAGTGATCCATCGCCCTTAATACATCCGCTAATCCCGTTTTACATAGTTTTATAAGTTAGTTTAAATTGTAAATTCTTACTTTTAAAATCTTTTGCTGAGTGCGGCCATCTTTGTTGTGGTTATCCGAAGCCGCGGTATGTAAATGTATTCCCTTGTTCTAGCTCATTGTGCAAGATGAATGCTGCGCAAAATCTCGCGCATGCCCAGTACTATGCGATCGACATAGTAAGGGTTTCCATAGGGAAGCCTATCATCGCGTCATTTCCTGTTTGGAAATAACGCGATGAGAGGAGCGGCCGGCCACCTACGTCACTGCCCATTGCCTTCTGGGAGTGATGAGGAAGAGCTCCCAGGGCGCATTGCAGGAAATGAAGTGACAGCGTGGGCAGTGGCCGCAGAGGGAGGAAGTGGAAGGAAGGTAAGTATATTTTCTTCTGAAACAAGGTATGTAAAAAAAAAAAAAAATCGGGACTATCCAATTGTTTTTCAGGTGACACTCAGGAAGCAGATGGCACAAAATCGATTGTGTCGATTTTGAGGCCGGAACTCCGCTTTAAGATAAAAAACCTTCTGCCTTTACAATCCTTTAGGCTTTTCTTCAACTTTGAAGCTGAACTCCAGATACAAAAATGTTCACTTAAATACATTCCTTAACCACTTCTGGACCAAAAGGTTTTACCCCCTTAATGCCCAGGCCATTTTTTGCGATACGCACTGCGTTACTTTAACTGACAATTGCGCAGTCGTGCGACGATGTACCCAAAGAAAACTGATGTAATTTTTTTCCCATAAATAGAGATTTCTTTTGGTGATGTTTGATCAGCTATGCTTTTTTTTTTTTTTTTACGCTATAAACAAAAAAAGAGCGACAATTATGAAAAAAAATAAAAACTATATTTTGTTCTTTCTGCTATAAAACATTCCCAATAACAAAAAATAATAATCTAATCAAATGTTTTCAGCATTTTAGGCCAAAATGTATTCTGCTACATATTTTTGGTAAAAAAAAATTCCCAATAAGTGTATATTGATTTGATTTATCTACAAACTAGGGGGAAGATTTATGTCATTTTTGCTTTTTTATTTGTTCTTACTAGTAATGGCAGCGATCAGACATTTTTAGCAAGACTGCGACATTGCAGTGGACAAATCAGACACCTGATTTAAATTTTTGACACTTTTGGGGGGACCAGTGACATTACTACAGTATATGGGAATAGGAAAAACACTTGCGCCAATTGTTTGTTTTTAGAAAAAATTGGTTGCTGCTGTGATAAACCATCTTGGAGGTTTTCTGTATTAAGTGGTACGAAAGTATGAAGTTATTTTGGTATTGACACCAAAGGATCTACCTATGATTTTAGGGATTTGTTGTTGCCAGTAGCCCTGAAAAATGTACGTGTAGTTCTAGGTAGTATAGTAATATTTACCTGCAGCATATGCTATGGTGTGGGGAGTGTTTTATGTCCCCTATATGTTTCCCATATGCTGTATATAAAACCACTTATAATAAATACATATAAATACAAGTATTAAAATATATATAACTTGTCTGTTATAAACAGTAAGCTTGCGCACATAAAAACCTGTGTGTGTGCTTGATCTAATATAAAGTGCATCAACTGTGCTAATCCCAATATAAAGTGCATCAACTGTGTCAATTTCAATTATTAATAAGATGATATATGCAATTCATAATACATTAAAAAATTCCTATAAAGAAAGTGGGGTCCTGTGGGACCAAGAAATAGTGCTCAGTGCAAAGAAATAATGTCCATAAGTTCCAAGAAGTGATAAAAGTTCAAAAAGACTGTTCAAATTTCAATGTTGGTGTTGAAATTCAAAGGCATAAGTGCATTGGTGCTATCACCATCTGTGCTCCTGTGGTTATGAGGTAGGCAATGCAAACTCACCAGATGTTGTTGACCTCCAATACCATACAGCAAGTGGGTCAAATGCGCTTATGTGGTGAGTGTCCAGCGGGGTCCCAGCCGTCCGTGCCCGGGTGGTCCTGGATCCTATTCGTTGTCATAAAAGATCACACTCCTCATAGTGTAGTATTAAAATTCCAATGTTTTATTTTTATAAACGAAAAAAAGTGCAAATAGTGCTAAAAAGTTCAATATACAGCGTTGGTGGTACAGGTATACAATAAATGGTGGAATATCGCAAAACCTGAGCAACTTCCGAAGACGTCACGATTTGATGACGAAACTCGTCAAGTTGAACTACACGTAGCCTCGCTTTCATTGTGGTACGTGGAACGCAAGCCGAGTCCAACCCGGAAGCTCCGTGTAGAGAGCGGGCGAACCTCCTGCGTGAACCGATGTAGATCTACGTCGGTCGTGCGCCTGCAGCTAGGGGGCATGTGCACGCCGCTGGTGCAGAGCGACGGAAGGTTGCTTTAGTTCTGGGTTCCGGCTGTAAGACAGAGACTTCCAGTCTCACACCCATAACAAAACAGAGTCAAGCTGTGCAGCACTTAGCTATTCACAGGCAGGTTATGTATTATGTGAGCTAATACAAAGTTTCCTCTGTTTGGCTGAGTCAGAGGGTTGAGCTGATGATGAATCTACATGCAGTACTTACTGTACAGTGCTTAGACACTGCAGCACCTAGTAAAGGAAATAGTTTGTTTGGACCAGTTTGATACAAATTAACTATTAGCTTTAAAGAGAGCTGGACTGAGTGATTCTCTGCCATTCAAGAGATGCCTTGTATTTTTATCAATGACTACAAGGTTTCCTCTGATTGATTGAGGTGGAAATCATGACATCATCTGCCCATCTTTTCAGCACCCCGACTGACTCACTTTAATTCTGCCAACAGACAGGAAGCTGGAGACATGAAAATAAGAGTAAAAAGACTTATTGGAGAGGGACTATCCATGAAAATTTGTATTTTTGTTTACTGTACTGTACTGTATATCAAGACATTTCTGTGACGTGAACCCAGGAGTTCTTGATTATATGAATACACTCTTGTACAAGTGTTGGAAGAATTGGCTGAGTCAGGAATCTTTCATAAATGTAGTTGAAGTAATGTATATATGAACCTATAAATGTAGATAGAAGTTATACTTTATGTAAATTACAGTTAGAGTGATGCTTTATGATTAGCTTGTTTTGAGACACACATTCCTTCCTTTGTCTGTATGAAGGGGAGGGAAGTTCACTTTCTTACTTCGCAGAGAGAAGACCTTGAGAGATAACGGGACAAGACTTCCATATGGAGAATACAGCGGGCAATGACCAAACCGGTTCTTACCGGTGAGATTGCAAACAGCCCCACATATGAGCCATTAACTCTTAATTTAACAGAGGAAGAAGTGGACATTGATTGGATGAATTATACTGTTACACCTTGGACCAGCCCAGAACACACCTATACCTCATAAATATTCATCACTATAAAAAGTGCAAACCCCATTGTCTTGGTAGATTTGTATGCACGAGGCAGGCTGTGACTGAACTCTGCATATATCTCCATGCGCATGTAAATAAACGAATTCCTATTGTTTTCCAAATCACCGGATGAGTGGTTCCTACAACAAGTATCACAGACATTTTTTGTTATACATGTATGAATGGCCTCTTTCCAGTAGGGGGAATAGCAATTTTAAGGGTGGTCTCCTGTGTTTGTATATGTATGTATATGTATGTATATATATATATATATATATATATATATATATATATATATATATATATATATATATATATATATATATAATGAACAGGACTACCTTCAGAAACCACCAGGTATACAGTATATATGTAAACACATGTACATATATGATATACTTTCTGCTTTACGGTAAGAGAGGAAACAGAGAACATGATTCATCTGCTTCCTCCTCACATTAAAGCCTTCACCTCCTCTCTCCCTTTTATTGCCAAATATGGGTTTGGTTCAGCAGGGGTTCGCCGAACATCAAAGAAGGGTGGATGCCGACCCTAATCCCAATTGAAATCAACGAGAGCCAAATCTGTCAAAATTAAACTCCCTATTTCTGGGCTAATAGGCAAAAAGGGGATGTCAAAGAGCATTGGGGATAGGTGCTAGAGAACCAATGCAAAATAAGTTTTAAAAAATCCCATACAGCCAGGAACAGTGATTTTTTTTAGCACAACATTTACAAAGGAGAAAAAGCATTTTAAATGTCACACATAAACCAAAGGTGAAGCAAAATACATAGCAGACCTCTAAGAGTTTAAGAAGCTGGCAATGCAATTTTATTTGCTGGTAATTTAAACCATCTTTTTTTTTTTCTTTGTAAATTTCCTATTTGCTGCAGCAAATTTCACAGCAAGAATGAGAAATATTCTGATATGGATTTTAAGAAGACACCCAATGTTAAAAAAAAACAAAAATGCATGAGATCCCCCAAGAAATCCATTCTAGGCTCGTTGAGAGACTCTATAAATACACCTAGACCCTTACTCTGGGCATGTAGCCTGGCTGTCCAGGAAATGAGGGGTGAGCGTGCAGCCCCACCTCCTAAACCATACCTGCCTCAGATACCACCCTACCATATAGGGTACATAGTACCCTCACTCAATAACAAACAAAATGTCACCTAGAAATATAGACACTTAAACATTTGACAAGCCATTTATTAAAAAAAAAAAAAAATGCTAGCACCTTTAAAAAACAATCCCTGAACCGTTGTCAACAGGCTAGCACGCGCTTGAAAATGGCTCAGAGAGCTCTCCTTGCCAATGCCACCCCCGATGCTAAAACATAATGGCAGGAAGCCAAACGTGCCTTTGAATCCTGGACCACCACATTGGAACTGATTAAATATAACCGCTTAGCAGCAACCTTGCATAAATTCGGCAACAAGGCCGGTAAACTTCTATCTAGACTGTGTAAACCTCCCTATCGCCCTACCCATATAGCTGCGTTACGCAACCCGAGCGGCACGGTGGAATATACCCCACAGCGCATTAGCGAAGCGATGCTAGACTATTATACCTCACTCTATGCTAAGGATCCCATGGATACTCTGACAGCCCATACCTTCCTGAAACGCACCTCTTTGCCCAAACTATCCTCTTCCCAACTTGAGGCTTTAAACGCCCCCATTACAGCGGAAGAATTACACACCACTATTAGAAATTTGGCCTATAATAATGCTCCAGGTCCTGATGGCTTTACTGGAGAATTTTATAAATCTTTTCAGGACATGCTTCACCCTACCCTCCAGCAGGTATACACGCATATTTGGGACGGAGGCAGATATCATCCAACTGGGAACTAGGCTTTAATTAAACTATTGGCAAAAAAAAGGGAAAGATCCTCTTGACCCAGGAGCATACCGCCCAATTTCACTTCTGAACCTGGACATGAAAATTTTATCTAAACTGGTAGCCACCAGACTAGCAAATCTTCTGCCTTCCCTTATTCACCCTGCTCAATCGGGCTTCGTGAAAGGTAGAACAGCCAGTAAATACATATTCGCCAGCACACCAAGGATCTTGCAAAAGCAGTCCAAAAATGTTATTCAAGTTACGATCACATCAAAAAATAGTGCACTATTTTTTGATGTGATCGTAACTTGAATAAAGTTTTTGGACTGCTTTTGCAAGATCCTTGGTGTGCTGGCGAATATGTATTTACTTGTAACTAATCCAGTTGCCAACTGGTGATCGCTTCAGCACCCAATATACACGAGCCTACAAACCAGGAAGGTGTGCGATAGGAATATGAACTATAGGTAGAACAGCCATTCTTAATAATAGGAAAGTCCTTGTAGTTTTAGAACAAGCGCGCCTCCACCTTGGGGGGGATTTTGCCATCATCACCCTGGACGTCGAGAAGGCCTTCGACAATGTTGGCTTTCCCTGGTTGTCCATAGTTCTGGCCGAAATGGGATTCTCTGGGGCATTTTCCCACCTAATCAAATCCATGTACAAATCTCCTTCAGCCAGGCTGGTGGTGGCAGGCCTCCTCACGGAGGAGTTCAATCTGCATAAAGGGACAAGACAAGGGTGTTCTTTATCGCCCTTGCTCTTTAACTTAGCCTTAGAACCATTATCTCTCTACCTGGCAGAACAAGCCCCCCTACATGGAGTCAGGGTTGGTACCCATAAACTTTGCATGGCCCTTTTTGCCGACGATGTTCTTATTTTTACATCTGACCCTGCCTCCGACATGCCCACCATACAGTCCATTTTTGATTAATTTAAAAGTTGTTCCGGTCTGCGCATTCATTTCCAAAAAAAGTGAAATACTTCCACTTACACCTTGCTCCTCCCGCCCCTGGTTACACTCCTCGATTTTCCAAATCGCTAAATCACACATAACGTACTTAGGTATAAAAATTGTTAAATTCCCTTCTTCTCTTTACTAACTTAACTACCCGCCTTTGGTTTCCAAAATTGTGCAGGAACTGGGCAGCTGGATGAATCTGCCTCTCTCTCTCCACGGTGGATGCCACCTGATCAAAATGTTCAGTTTCGCAAAATTGCTCTATCCTATGCAGACCCTACCTCTCTTGTTGAAACATAAAAATATTCAATTATTGAATGCCGCCATCTCTTGATTCATCTGGAGAGGGAAGCGCTCGAGAATCTCTCTAAAAAAGCTGCATCTGCCCAGGAGAGAGGGGGGCATTGGTCTTCCCAACATCTGGTTGTATAATCTGTCATGCCTGTTGAGAATATGTATTGATGGGATAACCCAATCCCACTGTTATTCTTCCTAATCGCTGGAGGCATTCATGGTGTTTCCATACTCTCTCCCGGCCTTGCTCCATAGCAAATGGAAAACTTTATCGCCTGCTCTTCAACACAATGTTTTGCTCCATGACACCACTATCGCTTGGAGAGAGCTTAGGAAAATCCTAAGTCTCCCTGTCTTCATCTCACGCTATCTCCCAATACAAGGCAACACTATGTTCCCGCCAGGCTTGGAATCAGGACATTTCACTCTTTGGAAAAAAAGTAGACTCACGACTTTTGCTGACCTATGCAATCTGGCTACGGGCACCCCTCTGGACTTCCCCTCTATAGCAAAGACCTACTCACTGCCACCTTCACATCATTTCAGCTATAGGCAATGTGTGAGTTTTCTCCGCATGTCATGTAAGACTGTCTCACAACGATTCTCTCTTTCCATATTGGACAACTTTCTTGCAGGTGATCTGAACACTATCTCTGCACTGTACAAACCACTCTTATTGGAATCTACGCCCCCCCCCTAAGGACTCCTCAGTCGCCAACTGGGGAAAGTTCTTTCCACACCCGGACCTGCTGTCCAGACTGCTGGTAGGCCTCACTAGGACTCTCTACTTGACCACAAATGAAAATTGGAGGGAAACACAACTGTGTATACTGCACTGTGCCTATTTACCATTCTCTATGGATCCTCACAATCCACAGGGAGTGTTTTGTCCTCATTGTAAACTCCCATGCCCAACCCTGGCCCATCGCTTTTGGCAATGTTCAGCTATCTCCTCATATTGGGACCATGTTATCTCTTTTATATACGGAGTCACCCAGTTGCACATCCCAAAATACCCCTTCCTTCTGCTTTTTGGATATTGGGACCCACAGATTGTTTCCAGACCCCCACATACTAGAACTCAGCATAAAGATTAGATCTTACTTTGTCTTCTGACGGCCAGGAAATGTATCCACAACAACTGGACCTCCCCCCTGAGCCCCAAAACTTCTCATCTAAAACAAGCATTACTATTACTTATATATATCAAAAGACTAAATGTGGAAGACGGAACTGTGAGCTCTCTTACACGTTTCCTGAACCAATGGAATATATTTATCCTTTCTACCCTTTCACCCCAGGAGCAACTTGATCCTCATGATCGTCCAGCTTACCACACTGGCTACTTACCACGGCTTCTGAGAAAAGACCCTCCCTAGTCCTCAATTACTTAAAAGGACCTGCCTTTCATCCTTCTGCCCATATGATGTACCTTTGTCTAGGTTCAAGTGTTATCTTCAAGTGTTATCTTCCTCTGTACTGTTACTACTACTATTCATGGCTACTCTACTCTATCCCCCCCCCCTCCCCTCCTACAGTTCTCTACTTTCTCATGTTGCCTTGTTTGCAATGACCACTTATGATACAGGTGGTTATTTGTCATTATGCCATTTGACGGCTTGATTGTCTACTTTTCTTCTTGTATTGTGAAAATTTTCAATAAAATTTCTTTAAAAAAAAATAAAAAATAAAAAAAATAATTCCAAACAATGTCTCTAATTGTAAATCTGTCGTTAATGCCTGTCACTGCAGCCTCTCCGGTTAAAAAAAAAAAACAAAAAACTGACAACCTGCTGCACATGACAATCTCCAACAGTAACACTAATAATCTACTTTTTAATCTACTGTAGATATTGGAAATCACAGCATATTATAAAAAGTACAATGGTAGTCAAGGAATTTTGTCAGTGTGGGCACTTCTGGCCAGAGAGGGTGCAGCGTGCTCGAGTTTGCTAGCCCTAAACCCCCCCCCCCCCCGGGATACCCTCAAATGTCTATAATTTTCTATTGTTATGGCTCTTAAACTCCTATCCTTGAATGTTAAGGGGCTCAACCACCCCGTGAAACGTTACTTAATGTGGACAGAAGCAAACTCCGCCAAAGTAGACATTCTAGCAATGCAGGACATGCATTTTCAGCAGGGGCGCACCCCTCGATGTTCCCACCCAGATTATCCGAATATTTTTCAGGCCTCCTTTACTGCTAAAAAGCGGTGTGATGTTGGCATTTCGTGACTCTACGTCCTTCTCCTACTCTAGGGTGGTGGAGGATGTGGAGGGCCGATATCTCATCATCAACTGTGTTATTGATAACTGTCCTTACACGATTGTGAATTTATATGCTCCCAATACACACCAACTACGGTTTATGCGTAAACATGGTCGATATTGGTAATTTGAGTCGAGGAGCCCTGGTGTGTCACGCAAAGTTTTGCCGGGTACTTCCACTTGTACACAATTTTGTTGTTACATAGTGCCTTAGTGATTGAGTTGAGATTACGTCGCTGTTGCAGAGTGTACTGAGAGTAGTCCGGCAGGACTTGGAGTGTCATGGCCTGTTCCGGGAAGCGATCCTTATGTCTGAAGGTGTCAAGAATCTTTTCTTTAGCCTGAAAGAAGTGGATCCTGAGCAAAACATCCCTAGGTATTTCTTGCTGAAGGAACGATGGCTTAGGGATACCATGGATTCTATCAATGGTCAAGCCCGTATTCGTAAGAACAGGAACTACCTGTTGGAACAAGTTCCGCACATAGCTTGGAAGCTGGTTGGGTTAGACAGATTCTGGTATGCCACGGATTTTTAAATTGTTACTCCAGGATCTGTCCTCTAGGTCTGCTAACTTTGCCTGTATGCGGTGAATGTCCTCTTGCTGTGAGGTGTGGGGGTCTACCAGCATGTTGTATGAAACCGCAAACTCATCCATTTTGTGTTCAATGGTATTGACTCTGTCTCCTAGGCCATGCAGTTCTTTCTGGCAATAAGCTATAGATGCTGCAACATTAGCCTGCATGGACTTGTGCAGCATAGACATCATGTCTTTCAGGGTGTTGTCTGAGACAGGCTGTCCTGTGGTGGGTAGTGAAGCAAAGGGATCAGGTGAAGGTGTATAGGCCCAGTCAGTAGTAGCAGCAGAGTCAGGGTCGCTCACCTCCATAGAAGAGTGTCTGAGCGGTAGGCGTCCGTCCTCCCACCTAGGTCGTGACTTGGCCGGGCTCTGGGTGGATGGTGTGGATGGGGATGAATCTGCTGATCTAGTCGAGCACATCAGAGATGTGTGTACGGATCTGTTGGGCTGCGCCGATGACGTCATCTCTGCGCCAGGCTGGTCAGTCGCTAGAGGGAGGGAGTGCTGCAGAGGATTGCAGGCGCCGGCGCCATTTTGCCAGAGCCCAGGGGCCGATGGACGGAAGAAGTCGGACAACTTGCGGACCGTGGGCGGCTCTTGCTTCCATCTGGTCATGATGGCCGGTTGCAGCGGTGTTTCCCCCTTCCGATTCGCGGGGTTTGGAGTGGCAACAATCGCTGTGGCAGGCTGTGGATGGCTGTATTACCGGGTGCACGCCAGAGCTCTCTGCTTATGCGGCCATGTCTGTCGGCAGTCACCACGCCCCCCCCCCCATGCTTTCTTTTTTTTAAATCACTTTAATCTTCGGGGCCTTCAAACATTGGATCAAATATTTAGATCTTTAGTGTTCATTTCTGCAGTTCAGTCTCAGTTTGACTTACTGATTTAGAGAGAAATCCTGCTCTTATCTTTGGACCTGCATAAGACCTTTGATAGCCTTTTATGGGACTACTTACTTGAGGTTTTAGAAATGGTTGGGTTTGGTACCTCTTTCCTTACCATTCTAAGTGCCTTATACTCTTCTCCCAATGTCTAAGTCTCCATGAAAGGCTATAAATTTTCTCCAATACTAATTCAAAGGTATGCCTGACAAGGTTGCCCCCTAAATCCACTGCTTTTTGCACTGGTCATCAAACCTCTCACTATCACCATCAGTTCCCATCCGGATATTCGTGGAATCATTTGTGGTCAGCAAGAGCAAAAATGGGCTGTATTTGCTGATGATGTACTCATGTATATCTCTGCCTCACAGACAACAACACCCAACCTATTACAACAATTCTCCCGGCTTTCAGGCCCTACTGTGAACTCAACTAAAACAATAACCCTAAATGTTAACTTACCTCAGCCCTACAGTAGATACCATTTGGACTAATTTTGACTTCCATTGGACTCCTAAAGCTCTCTAGTACTTGG
The DNA here is from genome assembly GCF_965119305.1 of Pelophylax lessonae. NCBI lineage: Eukaryota > Metazoa > Chordata > Amphibia > Anura > Ranidae > Pelophylax > Pelophylax lessonae. The sequence continues at coordinate 370,233,339 of NC_138771.1, forward strand.
AGATCTATCTAACTTCCTCTTAAGACCTTTTATAGTGCAATTTATCCACCAATTGGTGGTCAAACGACACTGTATCCTAGAAATAGTTGTATTGTGTAATTCCACACTATGGATAATAAATGAATGTGTAGCTGCTGCCCCCACTGTGACTAGCCACCAAAGTGGTGTCTGGTATAGAGTGTTAAGCAGATGTTGGGTTTGGCACTATATGGTGTTAAAGCAAGTAATATAGCATAAAGTGATAACGTTTATATTCTGTGTTTTATAATAGAAATTCATACAAAAATAATTTAAATAATTATTAAATAATAAATAAATGATAAATAATCTATTAATCCAACATTCAATCATGTCTCCACACGTGCCCCCCTCGTGTTGCCTCACTCACCAGAAAACGTTCCGTCAATAGGGTAACCTGCATTGACAGCTCCACCTAGCTGTATTTGGGTTTTCAGGGCCAGCCCTAAGGATGTTTCTCTTTAACAATGCCTCCAGTCCCCAGCAATCTCAGTCCTAAACAAGGTGGGAGGCACATCAGTCTAGAGCTGAAATTAGTAGCAGGACAGCTCCGCAATGGAAGGCCGTGAGTGAGGCAACATGAGGGGGGCACGTGTGGAGACACTGGGCACTATGCATGCTATTATGCAACATCATTAAATTTTGCCTATACTATAAGGATTTGTCATGTTGAGACATGATGATTGGAATATTGGATTAATGGAAGAATTACCGCTTACCATTTAAATACTTTTTCACTTGGATCATTTACCTGGTCACTTTATATAAACTCTTTGTTATATTGTTTTATTATTGTCCTAAGTGCAATAAGATTACTGCACACTGGTCACTTTCACTGGACACTTGGACTTTAATAATTCTTTCACCATTTGGTATTTTTATTTTAATATTTTATTTTTATTTTTTGTATTATTTTCTATTATGAAACGCAGAATATGAACTTTATCATGGTATGCTATATTACTTGCTTTAACACCATATAGACATGTAAGAGCAGTGCCAAACCCATCATCTGCTTAACATTCTACACTCTATCCTAGTTTGGAAGAATTCACTCTGTTAAAATGATTTTATTACCTAGGCTGCCTTTTTTTAACTTTAGGACTTTAGCTATAGCAGTTCCTAGACAGGAACTACATAGGTTGCAAAATAATGTGCTCTAGGTTGCAAAATAATGTGCTCTATTTTATCTACAAACGTCGTTGGATGAAATTGGCTCTGCATACTCCTTAAAACACGTAGTGAACTGGGACAGGGCTGCTCAAATAACCCAAATGGCCTATATGACCGTGAAGGTACATGTACTTCAATGGGTTTCGATTGATGCTCTTTCATACCTTCCTTAATCTATTGGGACTTTGATGTGCTTCCCAGTAGGCTGTACCCCCTATTTTTTGTCCTACCCTATCACATTTGCTAGCTGTTTGGGACAGACAGAGAGCTTGAAGACTCCTTTCTTCAACCCTTGGCCCCTGCTTTCCGCAGCCTGGTATTGCCACTGTGACTTGTACCACATTAATTTTATTGGTGGACTAATAGAGGCCTCTTAAGAATAGGAAATAGGATTTTTTTTTTGTCCAAGTCAGCCTTGTTGGTGTTGGATGGCTTCATTGCTTCTACTCTGCCCCCGTCCTGCCTAGTACCTGTTGTTTCTCATTTTAATTACCTTGGGATAGCAATCTCTAGGGTGGTCATGGAATTTTTAGGGCTAAATGCTAATCCATTACTTAATTGCATCTTTAATAAAATCAAGCTATGGCAGAAATTATGGCTTTCCCTGATCGGTCGAGCCAATTTGGTTAAAATGATACATATGCCCCAACTATTATACCTGTTACACAACTCTTCTGCAGTTATTTCTTTAGAAACATTCCACACAGTAAACTACCTTTACCGTTCCATTTTATGGAAGCAGGGCTCTCCAGATAAGGCTGGAGAAACTTCAACACCTGAAGACTTTGGGAGGCATTGCTTTTTTGCACCCTTGGTTGTATTATATATCTGCCCAGTTGCATTATATAGTAATGGGCATGTCCCCTCCTGATAGCAGCACTCTGATGCCTCACAATGCTACTTTAAAGGTAGTTCCTCGCTTTGCTCACTCAAAGTCCCTGCCTGAAGGAATCAAGTCCCACTCCTTTGCTTACCCCACTTACTGGTTGATGCACAAGATATTGCAAAGAGCTAAGCAATTGCTGGGGGTCATGGATACACTAGCTTTAGCACTTTATGGAACAACCCTGTTTATCCGGTACTAGCTAAGCTGCAGTAGGCCCCTAAGTGGCAAGAATATGGTATCACACAAGTAAAGCAGATTTTTATTGGTGGTAGGATGCTGTCTTTCTCTGTTCTGCAAGCCAAATTTGGTCTCCCCCAGCAGATGTATTTCTATTACTTGAAGTTAATGCATACAGTGTCAGCTCAGCATTTTCCCTCTCAATTTTTGTCTTTCCCCTACCCCAGTGTTTTCTTAGAAGTTACTTCCACTAAGGGTTTTTTATTTCTAACTGTTATGCACAGCTGCTTAGGACATATCTGAACAAATACCCCTGTAGGGCTAGAGTGCAGTTAAGGCCGGATGTAGGTGAATCGACAGCAGATCAATAAGAGGAAGCTATGGAGGCAGTGTGTTAAAGCTCTTTAAATGTGTTGCAACACCTCTCACAGTAATACAGTATATCCTGCTTAGAGTACATTATACCCCTTTCAAATTACCTAATATATGCCTACTGGCAGACCCACTTTATCCCAAGTGTTGGAGGGATCATGGGGATCTTCTTTATATGCTTTATATGCTTTAGCGCTGCCCCAAGCTCCATAGATACTTGGACACCACCTTTTATACAATTAATTAGGCTTTCCAACCTTAAATGATCTCTGGATCCCTTGTCTTGTATTCTTAACATTTTGGATTTCTAAAACATTTGTTAAAAAGGCTGTCTCCAGGGCCTTATTTCAGGCTCATTAGGTGCTTTTGATTTATTGGAAAAGTTCCTTGCCGCCAGCCCCACATGATTGGATTACCAATAGAGTGCCACCTTTTGTTATGAAAAAAATATATATATACAAACATAGGGGCTGTCCCACCAAATTTGACAGGGTATGGGATGAATGTCTGTTGATATCGGGGTTAGCATCCGTGGAGCTAATTTTACATTGGTTACTAGATAGAGGTTGAGTTCTAAGGGATATTATTTAGTCAAATCACAATGAATGCTAAAACCAGCTCAAATACATAAACAGTTCTGATACTAAAGGAATAGCAGCTGAACACTCAAGGTAAATTTACAACACCCCAGATCAATATAAAGTACAAATAGTGCAGCGCTACAAATAAATTGTAAAAAGGAGTTCGAGAGGTGAGCAGCTGGATATGTCTGTAGTGGACGCTGGGCACTATGTCATCCATGGAGTGATTTATTTTTGAGTCACATCTTCGCAGTTTCTGGAACCTGTGTGTCCTTCATTTAAGAACTCTTTTATTTCCAATTTATTTGTAGCAGCGCCACAAATAATTTGGACAAAAGAGTTTGAGAGGTCAGCAGCTGGATATGTCTGTGGTGGAGGCTAGGCACTATGTGGTCCATGGAGTGATTATTTTCGAGTCACATCTTCAAAGTTTCTGGAACCTGTGTGTCCTTCACTTATGAACTCTTTTATTTCCAATTTATTTGTAGTGCTGCACTTATTTGGACTTTATTACCTAGTCACCATGTTACCTGAGGTTCGTTTTTACTCCAGTATTCTATGTTTACTTGCATGGCTGTTTATTGGTCAAGTTGTGTTAACAGAGCTGAGGTTCTATAGTTATACCGGCAGATGTACTTTAATTTGAATTACTGCTGATTTCTTTGCCCGCTTGTATATTCAAGTGTTAGATATTTTGCTGTATACTGTGACACAGATGATCTGGAACTCTTTTCTGTGTTGATTAATAAACTTTGTCTTTAATTCAATAAAAGAATATGAGATTTTTTTTTAAATGGCAACAAACCATACACCTTAGCACACTATTGCAGCAAAATGCAGATGCCTTCTTCTGAAATATTCCATTATAGCCATATAATGTCCTATATTCAATCTAAGAACAAATCATCCTCTGGCGATCCGACACTTATATCTTTTGAAACTGCAACTCTAGAAATTTAATGAAAGGGCATGTGTCCACTGTATATGCCCTGCTGGAAGACTTGAATCACATACTTTCCTACATGCTCCTGTGGGAAAAAGATATGAATATTTTGTTTCAATTAACCGATTGGTAGGAAATTGATAAGAATTTCTCCAAAATGTCTATTAATACAAATCTAGTAGAGTCTAATTTCAAAACTTTGCTAAAATGGTATCTGGTTCTATGAGAATTGCAAGAATGCATCCAGCAGCCTCACCAGCCTGTTTTAGGCACTGTGGTGAACTTGGAACCATGTACCATGTTGGTGGCAATGTTCCTAAGTATTTTGATTTTGAATCAGAATCTCAGTGATGGGTGTAAACATTGTTAAATCTCCAGAACTGACTCTGTTCCAGAAACTTCCTCCTGATCATCCAAAAAATGCCAAATGGTAATTCGCTCCACATGCTTAGCAGCTACAATAACCATAGCAAAGCACTGGAAGCAACCTGTGGTTATGTTTGACTATGTTAAACATAAAATTTAATTGGATCATGGTCAATGGCAGACTTACCGGTACCCTCCAAAGCAATAAAGCTAAATTTAACAAGACATGGAACTCATGGATAAGATACATTTTGGTGGATACATGAAGCCTAGGGATTGCCCTCCTTGTTCTTTCGTCTGAAGTTGATTCCCTCCTTTTTGTTTTTTAAAGTATTTTCTCTATTTTCTTCACTGTATTCTCATCTGCTCCACTTAAGTCATTTTGGCTATCTTTACTTCTGGTCTTGTTGTTGTACTTATTTGGAATTCTATTATGATAGATATCATCCATTACTTCTATAAGCTATAATTATGCTGTTACTTTATGTTAGTTAGAGAGTTAGGATTCTCTAAACTGGGCAGGCCCTTTGACCAGAAGAGAGATGTGGCAGCTATGTCCTATTTTCAACTGATGTTGGTTATACTCAGCCCTTCTATGCAACAAGTTTTTGATTTTACCTACTGTGGATGATACTCGTGTCTTCTATATATGAGACATTATTTTTGTACTTATTGTTTATCTCTGAAAAGTGACAAATTCAATACAATTATTAAAAGATAACCCCCCAAATCTTTTGTCTGTATTTTGCATGGTGAACTCAGAACTGCATTACTATGTTAGTTACTATGAATAAATTCCCTGTTAAAAGTGGTAGGAGGGCTATACCACTAAGAGGTAAATACTTGAGACAAAGTGGTTGTTTGATGACCATTTTGTCAGAGTCTGCATACACATTTTGTGTAATAATAGCTGAACAGCCTAGTAGTGTGAAATAGATAAATACGCTAGCTGACCAATGAGAAATATCATAAGGTACAGAAAATACTATAGGCATATAAGGGGACATTAACCACTTAAGGCCCGGAGGATTTGGCTGCTCAAAGATCAGGGCCTTTTTTGCGATTCGGCACTGCGTGATTTTAACAGACAATTGCACGGTCGTGCGGCACTGTACCCAAATGAAATTGACGTCCTTTTTTTCCCACAAACAGAGCTTTCTTTTGGTAGTATTTGATCACCTGTGCGATTTTTACTTTTTGCGCTATAAACAAAAAAAGAGCGACAATTTTTTAAAAAAATAACAATATTTTTCACATTTTTTTATATAAAATTCCCCCCCCCAAAAAAATGTATAAATCAAAAAAATGTTTAACATTTTAGGCCAATTTTTTTTCTGCTACATATGTTTGTTAAAAAAAATCACAATAAGTGTATTTTGATTGGTTTGCACAAAAGTTATTGCGTCTACTAACTACAGGAAAGATTTACGTCATTTTTATTGTTTTTTTTTACTAGTAATGGCGGTGATCTATGATTTTTTTTGCGGGACTGCGATATTGCGGCGGACAGATCGGACCCTTAACTGACAGTTTTGACACTTTTGGGGGTACCAGTGACATTACTACAGTAATCAGTGCTATAAATATGCACTGTTACTGTAAAAATGACACTGGTAGGGAAGGGGTTAACTTTATTGGTGATCAGTGGGTTAAATGTATCCCTAGGGGCGTGATTCTAACTGTGGGGGGGGGTGTGGCTTGCGATGTAACCACAGAGACATACGATCCTACATAGCAGGATCGTATAATCTCTGCAGTTACACCAAGGAGAATGACAGGCGGCTTTGTTTACATTAGCCGCCTGCCTTTCTCCCTCCTCAGCGGGAGGTCGCGAGTGACCGGCGGACATTGGAGGCGCCGGTCACTCGCGCAGGTATGTTAGTGAATTAGCGGGGACGGGAGCGCGTCTCCGGTGGCGCGCGCTCGCCCCCTAGAGGCTCGTGGGCGAGCGATGTAGCCCTACGTCGTTTTGCCTGTAGGGGGCTGACTGCCGCAGTAAATAGTCGTGCGGCGGTCGGCAAGTGGTTAATATACCAGAGAAGAAAGAGACAGCAAGAATTCAAATGAAAGTGGGACGTCTTAGTGGGACAAATCCCATGCAATAAAAGTTTAATACTCAGACACAAGCTTCTAATAAATCTGCCAAATCTTTAATGTATTCCTTTATAAACTGATGGAAGTTTCTTTTTTTTTCCAAAATATTTTTATTTGGTAAAAACAAGAGTTACTGGAAGAGTTACTGGAAGTTTCTGTTATTAACCACTTTACCACCGGAGGATTTTCCTGCTAAAAGACCAGGGGTTATTTTGCGATTTTTTACTGCGTGACTTTAACGGACAATCGCGCGGTCGTGCGACGCTGTACCTAAACGAATTTCACGTCCTTTTTTTCCCACAAACAGAGCTTTCTTTTGGTGGTATTTGATCACCTGTGCGATTTTTTGATCACGCGCTATAAACAAAAAAAGAGCGTAATTTTTGCAAAAACAACAATATTTTTCACTTTTTTTTATATGAAATTCCCCCCAAAAAAAATGTAAAAATCAAAATTTTTTAAAATTTTCGGCCAATTTGTTTTACGCTACCTATGTTTGGTAAAAAAAAATCGCAAAAAGCGTATTTTGATTGGTTTGCGCAAAAGTTATCGCGTTTACTAACAAAGGGAAAGATTTTTGTCATTTTTGGTGTTTTTTTTTTTTAACGAGTAATGGCGGCGATCTGCGATTTTTTTTGCGGTACTGCGACATTGCGGCGGACAGATCGGACCCTTGACTGACATTTTTGACACTTTTGGGGGTACCAGTGACATTACTGCAGTAATCAGTGCTATACATATGCACTGTTACTGCAAAAATGACACTGGCAGGGAAGGGGTTAACAGTATTGGACAGGGAGGGGTTAAGTGTGTCCTAGGGGCGTGATTCTAACTGTGTAGGGACAGGTCTACTAGTGTAAAAACAAAGATCAACAGTTCTACATAGTAGAACTGTTTGATCTTCACTTTTACACAGGGAGAACTGACAGGTGGCTTGTTTACACAAGCCGCTCTGTCTTTCTCCCGCTGTAGCGGCGATCGTAGTGTGACCGGCGGACATCGGGTCCGCCAGTCACACTCCCGCACTCCTCCGTGAACGAGCCGAGGCGGGCGCGCGCCTCGGCGGGCGCGCGCCCGCCCGCTATTGGCTCTGGAAGGAGTGACAGGCGAGCGACGTAGACCTACGTCACTCTGCCTGGCCGGGGCCGACTGCCGCAGTAAATATACTGTGCGCAGTCGGCAAGCGGTTAATATTATTAACAAGACATATAGGAAATAATTAAAAATAGCATATTCAGTTCAACTCCCTACAAATAGGTTTGTAGTAGGACATAAACCCAAGCTGTGTTGCCGGACCTCACTGCTAACTATTGTAACACTGTGTGGTTGTCACACTATTAATATTCTTTATAAAGTTCTGAAGCAGTACCCTTTGTCCTTATGAAAAATAAAAAACTACATTTTACCTTTTGTATGAGAATATATGCAGAAAAGCTTTTCTTTGTTGTTCCTACTTTACAACATTACATTTCAATGTCAAAATGTCAGTGCACATGACACATCATTCGGTATTTATGCATTGCTGTCAGAAATTAAGAGCAACATTCACTTGTAGCTATGAAGTCTGGATTTTGGATGTATGCATTATTTTCAAAGTCATGAAATAAATTTTCCCTGAACTTGACTTTCTGTAGCAGAGAGTTTTTATAGTGTCAAGAGTGGGATGACAGGGCTTACATTATCATTGACAAAAAAGACGAATTTTAAAGTATATCTGGAATGTTTGAGTGTTAGAAATCAGCTAAATGCCCATGTACATTATTATTAGCTGTCAGTTTGATTGTTCACAGTATAATCAAAACAGAGATTCAGCTCTATCGTAACACTTTTTAGAACGCCTAAGATTTGTTCCTTAGAACACTGATGACATTTCATGAACACTTTGACATCAGAGTTGCACTGTATAATAATATAAGATGTTTCAAGGAATTGTTCTAGTGGAAAGTATTGTATCACATGTACAATATATACACACACTAAGCATATTTTGGGAAACTTCACCTTAACCAGTTAAGCCCCGGAAGATTTTACCCCCTTCCTGACCAGGGCCTATTTTGCGATTCGGCACTGCGTGACTTTAACGGACAATTGCGCGGTCGCGCGACGCTGTACCTAAACAAATTTGGTGTCCTTTTTTCCCCACAAGCAGAGCTTTCTTTTGGTAGTATTTGATCACCTGTGCGATTTTTTGATCATGTGCTATAAACAAAAAAAGAGCGTCAATTTTTGCAAAAATAACAATATTTTTCACATTTTTTTATATGAAATTCCCCCCCAAAAAAATGTAAAAATCAAAATGTTTTAACATTTTAGGCCAATTTTTTTTTTACCATATGTTTGGTAAAAAAAATTGCAAAAAGCGTATTTTGATTAGTTTGCGCAAAAGTTATTGCGTTTACTAACAAAGGGAAATATTTTTGTCATTTTTGTTGTTTTTTTTTAACCCGTAATGGCGGCGATCTGCGATTTGTTTTGCGGGACTGCGACATTGGAGCGGACAGATCGGACTCTTGACTGACATTTTTGACACTTTTGGGGTTAACAGTGACATTACTACAGTAATCAGTGCTATGCATATGCACTGTTACTGTAAAAATGACACTGGCAGTGAAGGAGTTAACTGTATTGGAGAGGGAGGGGTTAAGTGTGTCCTAGGGGCGTGTTTCTAACTGTGATTGGCTGTGGCTTGATGTGTAAGAACAGTGATCAACGGTCCTACATAGTAGAAACGTTTGATCACCATTCTTACACAGGGGAGACTGACAGGCGGCTTTGTTTACACTAGCCGCCTGCCTTTCTCCCGCTGTCACGGACGATCGCGAGTGCCCGGCGGACATCGCGAGTGCCCGCCGGACATCGGACAATCTACACAAAGAAGCGGGAAGCATTGACTAACAGTATAATACAGGAGGTGCAAGGAACAGTACAGAAGAGGGAACCAGGAACAAAAGGCGGAGATATGAAGTAGCAGAGAAGCGGATTCAGGTACTGGGCATAAATAGGAGCGGGATCATGGCAGGAACCAGGATCAGGATAAATCAGCAAGCAGGCGTATGATTAACAGGCAAAACACTGAAGCACTGATGAAAGTCAAGGGAGGGGTTAGATACTGTACTTTCACAGCAGCATAAGGTAGAGCCTAAATACTGGGATTGCTGGTTGCTGGGAGACACCTGCTGGTGGCCCCAAAACTATGCTCCAGCATATGATTCAGGTCAGGGCACGAGGAATATTTTGGCCACAGTGTGAATTCATTTCAATAGGTCACACCTGTCAAGATTCCAGTAAGTTTGCATTTCGTGTGGGAAAAGGTTGGAAACTTTAGGTCAGAGGGTCTAGGCAGGCTGAATAGTTGTACTATTTTAGAAGTCCACATAAAGGTAAACTGGTTATATGGATGACACTGAATAATATTTCAGACATGTGGGAATCCAAAGACAAAGTGTTAACAAAACAGCACACATCATTTAGTTGCAGAGCTGTGGAATAAGTAGAATTGAGGCTCAGATTTATAGAAGTGGATTTTCTAAATAGACACTAAAGCTGGCAAATAGATGAAGCAATGTTCTTTCCTGCAACCGTCAGCACATTCAGTGTTGATGGAGAAATCCTTCCCATGGAGCCACCATGTCTTCTCCTGGTGGGGGCAGCCATCCCAGCCAGTAGAAAACACAGTGATTATTGCTAGCAGCGATAGCCGCTGGTAGCCATCGCATAAAAAATCTAACAGGCTGGTTGTACCCAAGTTGATCGAGCAATAAACTTGGGTACAGCCTGTCCATACATGGTTTGAATCTTGGCTGGTCCTTGTTGAACCGCCCATGATTCAAACCACCTTAGTAGGCTTTCTGTCCCTTGGTTAATTGTTAATTTATTTTCACGTTTGCCTTGCTTACGGTTTTCTGTTCTTGGTTGGAGTTTTTATTCACTAATAATAAGTATTACTTTAATCATACTTGGCCTGATTTCAGCTTCCTTGAGTGTGTCCTCCAATCTTGTCATCCTTGTTGTTATTCAATATCCCTTACACCTTGCCACTGGCAGTACCTGGGTGGTAAGTCCTAATAGACTTTTATAGAATCACCTCTCAAGCATCTCCAGCCTCTGGAGATGGGAGGTGGAAAAAAAATATTGATTCGGATGAGAAAACACTAAATAGGGAAAAACAGAGGCTTACACTAGATTCACACCTTTCTGTTTTTGTGGGCTGCATTTGCGTGAGCATGACATCCCAATCAAATGAATGGGCTGCCATGCCTGCGTTTCCCAAAAAAAAGTGCACCTTTTCAAAAATGCAACTGAAGAGAAATTGCATGGTCTTTCTGACATGCAAATTCCTTGCGGTTCCCGAACCTGCACACGCACTGCAATTTTTTATACTTGGGGGTGCCATTCAGAATAAGTGTCAGCAGAGCAGTGCGTTTTTTGCAGAGCAGTGTGTTTTTACTGTGGGTGGTTGCAGGTGTGGGAATTGCTGCGATTCCCATACCCGCAGCCACACGCAGAAGTGGTAGTTAAAATATATTACATGTGAAAAATACCTGGTCTTAACCATTCAAATGGCAATGTGTTTGATGTAGCAGATATTCGGTTAGTGTTGACTCTTACTAGCTCCTTTTGACTTGCCGTATGGATGGAGTATATTATGCCATCACCAGATGTGCAGGTGCACATTAGGAAATTCTTAGATGCAATTTCCTATTAACCAGTTAAGGATATGGTTTGTATATAAGATATGTGGGAAGACAGAAATAATATGAAGTAGGATGTATGGAAGAAGCAATAGACAGAGACAAGGATCCATCAATGTCTCCGGAACAGTATTCTGCCTCTATTTGGCTTTTAACGACTTTATAGTGTGCTTTTTTATTACAACCAACGAATGAGCAGTGGTGGTACTAGTACTTAAGAGATGTGAACCTTGCTTCTTATTGTCCCTTTAATCAAGTCACTAAACTTTAAGCATTTTAAATATCAATAAACCATACAGCCAAATACATTTTGAATACCAAATCATGACAGCTTTATGAGCCTGTTGGACATCCCATTCTAAATCTTTTAGTGTTAATATGTAATCTCCAAATCAAATCCGTGGCTTTAAAACTTTTCTGGGATTGCTTTCCACAAGATTTTGGAGTGTGTCAATGACAGACTGCACTCCAAGTCAAAGCATACAGACATAGAACACAGTTAAAGTGTTACTAAACCCAGGAACTGCATTCCCTATATCTGGTCTCCAACAGTACACAGAAAATGGACATGCAATAGTTTTAGTAAATATAAACGTCTACTGGCTGAGCACTGGTTAAAGCTTGTAGCTTGTCTGGACAGTGCTCATTGGCCCTGTGCTAATTACATGCACACTTCCCAAAAAAAACTCTCTAGCAATACACACCAAACTGAGCATGTGCAGAGTGCCTCCTAGGGCTCTGTGTTATCAACAAATGGATTGGGGACAGTAAAAGAAGCGGAGGATCAGGGAAGACAGGATCAAACAGCCTTTGCACACAATGCAGAGAATTAACCCCTTAGGTTCCACAGTGAGTATAACAAGCATGCTTTACTGCATATACAGACTGATTTTACTGTTGTAGATTTAGTAACACTTTAACCACTTGCCTTCTGTGCACTTAAACCCCCTTCCCATCCAGACCAATTTTTAGCTTTCAGTGCTCTCTCACTTTGAATGACAATTGCGCGGTCATGCTACACTGTACCCATATTAAATTTTTATCATTTTTTTTCACACAAATAGAGCTTTCTTTTGGTGGTATTTAATCATCTCTGGGTTTTTTATTTCTTACAAAAAAAAAAGAAAAAAGACAGAAAATGTTGAAAAAAAAGTTTTTCTTATTTTCTGCGAGTAAATTTTGAAAATAAATACATTTTTCTCCTTCACTGATGTGCGCTGATGAGGCGGCACTGATGGGCACTGATAGGCTGCACTGATGGGCACTGATTATGTGGCACTTATGGGCACTGATGAGGTGGCACTTATGGGCACTGATGAGGTGGCACTGATGAGGAGGTACTAATATGCCGCACTGATGAGCACTGATAGGCAGCACTGATGAGCACTGATAGGCGGCACTGATGAGCACTGAGAGGTGGCACTTCTGGGCACTGAGAGGTGGCACTGCTGGGCACTGAGAGGCGGCACTGATGGGCGGCACTGATGGGCACTGAGAGGCGGCACTGCTGGACACTGATGGGTGGCACTGATGGACACTGACGGGTAGCACTGATGGGTGGCACTGATGAGCACTGATGGGCAGCACCATCAGTGCCCACACTCAGTGCCCATAGTGCTGCCAGTCAGTGCTCATCAGTGCCTAGATGAGAAGGCACTGATGGGCACTGACTGGCAGCACTATGGGCACTGATTGTGGGCACTCATGGGGGGCACTGATGGCGGGCACTGTGGGCACTGATGGTGGGCACTTCGTGTATTTTATTTACCTTGTGTAATCAGGGCACTGGTGATCAGTGCCCTGTATACATTCCTCTGTGTCCCCGAACGGCTGACCGGCTCTGCTCCTTCCTCACACGCAGTCTCTGTGTGAGGAAGGAGAGCTGGCGATGAGAGATGATCTCATATGTTTACATATGAGATCATCTCTCATTGCATGGGCCGATCCCGTGGTAAATGGCCGCTGTGATTGGCCATTTACCACAATCTGTGATTGGCTGTGTCCAAGGGACATGGCCGACACAGATTTTCCCTGATGCGCGCTCGCGGGAGCGCGCGGGGAGCCTGTCTCTGGGAGGCCGTTTAAAGACGGCCTCCTGGAAATTCGAGTCCGCGCTGTAGCCGTACTTCGGCTATAGTGCAGATAGGAAGAAGTTAAGCTAGCCATACACAGCTTGAATTTTGGACAATTCCTGCTGAATCTGTCAAAATCTGAATCAATGTGGTAATGTTGACATTACAAAAGTCAATTCAAAAACCAAATGAGATGGGTAAAATATTGTCAACAAAACAGTGACTGCATTTTATCTAAGGCAGTCACTGTTCAGGTATTTAGGTGCTGTGACAGCCTTATAACAATAGCCGTCAGTGCAGATTCCTCCATCCATGCTATTCAGTGTGGATAGATTAATTAATTTATTTTCTCTAATTTAGCCCACAGGCTGAATTAAAACAATCTAAAGGTGTATGACTAGCTGTAGTCACAAAACAAATATAGACCACACAGTCACAGTACTCAGATGAAATTGTTTTCATAAGATGTTTTCACAAGGGTGGAATATGTATGCACAAGCATACATAATTATTTAGCTCAAGGCTATAGGAAATAACACTTTGGGTTTGTCAGGCAAGCAATTAACCATTATTTTGTGATTGCTATATGCATACACTGTTATCAGATGTTTTCAGATGTTTTGCTATTAAAGTCTCTTACTGTTTAGCTATTACTGTAAATTATTTACATGGAGTAAGTGTGTACTAAGAAACTTACAACACCACAACATTATTTTCCTCATATATATGTCTTTAGCAACATAGTAGCATTTCTTTTCTTAAAAAATTGATTTATTAGCATGTCCCACAGCATTAACATGCAGAGGGTTCAAGAAAAGATGGCTTTATGTCAAAGACAGGTAGACAGTGTAACATCCTTTAAATTGTTATTTTTGCATGAGAAAGCCTATGCCATATTGGTGAAGTATTTTTAGAGGGATAGGGAAGGACTCAGGTCAGGTGATCCTGTGGTATTGAGTCTCAGTATATGTATCCTGACACCTATCAGGACATTGTAGCACTTTAAGTTACATATTGTACATGGTATGGGGTTTATTTACTAAAACTAGAGAATGCAAAATATGGTGCAACTCTGCATAGAAACCAGCTTCCAGGTTTTATTGCAAATGCTTAATTGAACAAGATGAAGCTGATTGGCTACCATGCACAGCTGCACAAGATTCTGATTGCACCAGATTTAGTAAATCTCCGCATATGTATCTTGTAGACACATCAGTTAAATTATTAGCCGCTTTTTCTCTTTTTATATGTCATTCTCATTTTCAATTAAATTTCATATTATGATTTTATATTGTTGACAGTATTAAACATTCAATTATTGGTATATTATTATTATTATTATTATTATTATTATTATTATACAGGATTTATATAGCGCCAACAGTTTGTGCAGCGCTTTACAATGTGAGGGAAGACAATACAGTTACAATACAGTTCAAAACAGGAGGAACTAGAGGGCCCTGCTCGTTAGAGCTTACAATCTAGAAGGGAGGGTCAAGTGAAACAAATGGCAATAACCAACGGGTTGATGGAGGAAATGGAGGTACATTTATTAGGTGTTGGTAGGATAGGCTTCTCTGAAGAGGAGGGTTTTCAGAGACCGCCTAAAAGCTAATAGAGTAGGAGATAATCGGACAGATGAGGGTAAGGAGTTCCATAGGATTGGAGAGGCTCTGGAAAAGTCCTGGAGGCGAGCATGGGAGGAGGTGACGAGGGGGCTAGAGAGCAGGAGGTTTTGAGAGGAACGAAGAGAGCGATTAGGTTGGTATTTTGAGACTAGGCTAGTGATGTAGCTGGGGGCTAACCTGTGGATTGCTTTGTAAGATGTTGTTAGTATTTTGAATTTAATTCGTTGGGTGAGCGGAAGCCAGTGGAGGGCTTGACAGAGGGGAGCAGCGGACACTGAGCGATTGGTAAGGTGGATGAGTCTGGCGGCAGCATTCATGATGGATTGAAGGGGGGATAGCCTGTGTATAGGTAAGCCAACGAGAAGGGAGTTACAGTAGTCGAGGCGCGAGATGACCATAGAGTGAACTAGGATTTTTGTTGTGTCTTTGGTTAGAAAGGGGCGTATTTTGGAGATGTTGCGGAGGCTGAGGCGGCAGGATTTGGACAGCGATTGGATGTGGGGTTTAAAGGAGAGTTCAGAGTCCAGGACAACACCTAAGACCTTGGCATGCGGGGATGGGCTGATAGTAATGCCTTCGATATTGACAGAGAAATCAGGGGAAGGGGCACGTGGTGGAGGAAAAATTATAAGCTCGGTTTTGGATGGGTTGAGTTTGAGGAAGAGATGAGACATCCAGACCGATATATCTGATAGTAAATTAGTGATACGTGTGGAGACTGAGGGAGAGAGCTGAGGGGTGGATAGATAGATTTGGGTATCATCAGCGTAGAGATGGTATTGGAAGCCGTGGGAGGCTATCAGCTGACCCAGAGAGGAGGTGTAGATTGAAAATAGGAGGGGTCCAAGAACAGAGCCTTGGGGGACCCCAACGGAGAAGGGAAGAGGAGAGGAGGAAGTAGAATTGTATATAACACTAAAGGTGCGGTTAGATAAGTAGGAAGATAACCAGTGAAGAGTACAGTCACGGAGACCAAAGGCATGGAGTTTTTTGAGGAGGAGGGGATGGTCAACCGTATCAAAGACAGCAGAAAGGTCCAGAAGTAGGAGCACAGAATAGTGTCCGTCGGTTTTGGCCATTAGTAGATAGTTTGTCAGTTTTAGGAGAGCAGTTTCAGGGGAGTGTTGAGGCCGAAATCCAGACTGAAGGGGATCAAGGAGGCAATTTACGGCAAGGTGGTCGCACAGTCGGTTGTAGACTAGACGTTCGAGGAGTTTGGATGAGAAGGGGAGCAAGGAAATAGGACGTAGGTTGTTCGGATCAGTTGGGTCCAGTGAGGGCTTTTTAAGTATAGGGCTGACTAGTGCGTGTTTTAGAGAGTTGGGGAAGATGCCAGAAGAGAGGGAGAGATTGAAGATGTGGGTTAGAGAGTGTAGAATAGGGCCAGAAGGTGAACGTAGCATTTGCGAGGGAACAGGATCCAGAGGGCAGGTGGTTAAGTGGACGTTAGCAAGTAGGTTAGCAACCTCATCTGTAGTGGCGGGGTTGAATGAGGGAAGTAATGATCGCACCTGTGGGCATGAAGCATAAGGTATGGAGGGTGTTTGAACAGAAACGATCTCCTTACGAATTGTATCAATCTTCTGTTTGAAGGGGTAGGCAATCTCCTGGGCAGTGAGTGAGTCGGTGGGAGGGGGTGGTGGAGGACGGAGTAGAGAGTTAAAGGTAGCGAAGAGTTTCCGGGGGCGTGATGACAGGCTGTTAATGAGAGTGATAAAATAGGCCTGTTTGGCAGTGTGGAGACTGGAATTGTATTTGTGGAGGGCAGATTTATATTGGTTGAAATCCTTCTGAGACCTAGTCTTACGCCATAGGCGCTCAAGAGCACGGCTATGCTTTACTTATTTCCATGGCCTAAAAAGTTCTGTTAGGGGGTTTGTTTTCATCCATTTGTGAAGTCTGGCAAAGTAATAATCCTATAATGTCACCCCTTAGTTTTTAATACCTTATATGTAATTTTAGACCTCATTTATTCAAGAGTCTAAAACAACAACTATCTTTGTTTTTCAGGTAGCCATTTCTTTACTTCAGTAAAAACAATTAAAAATAGCAATGTATACTGTAGTACTAATTACTGCATACAAAACAACACGTGAGAAGTTGCTTTAAATTTACTCACTTGAAATGTCAAACAAATTTGTATTTTTGTGCATTTTTTAATTTAAAAAATAGTACACGAAAGTTATATAATTTAAATGAATATGCTCATTTGGTGAAAATTGTTATTAAAGCTAATGCCTTAGTTAATAAGGAAAGCAAATACAATATATAGTATTTGGAATCATTTTTTTTTGTAAATCCTACTATATTCATTAGACTAAAGATCTACAGTGTAATTATGAAAAATTGTTTTGCCCAGGACCTTCATTGATTATGTTTCTCAAGTGTGGAGCTAATCCTAATCCTATGTCCAATGTTTTCTAAAAAAGCAATTAGACTTTTGTTGTTAAATAATATGATTGCAGAGGTAATTGGACACTTTTCCAGTTGTGACATATACAAGATGTTCCTGCAAAAGTAACCCTATCATAAAGTGCATACTTTTAAATGTATGGTTAGAAATATCTCAACAAATTTTGAACATCATTAACTCCAATCATCTAATATGTACAATGCTGTGGTATGGCTTACGAAAAGTGATTTTCTTATTTTCTTGGGCAGCTGGCTTACTTCACTTAGTGGTTTCATAATCATTATTCATTACATCATTAATATATTACATTTTTTAAAGGAATTTTAGTAGTTGAGACTGACATATGAATGGAAACATTGTTCTTATAAAAATACATTTTACTCTAGTGAATACTGATTAGAAACTTGACATCAATTTTTTTCATGTATAGTGTATGTTTAAATGAAATATGTATTAGCCAGTCAAAAATCCCCTATGATATACTGACTTTGGAAAATGAACATTAATACAGTGATAACACAGTTGTATTCCAGACACTGTAATAGTATATAAAATGTACTTAGTTCAAATGTTTTTCATGCATAGGACCTATAACCTAATAAGTACTACAAAGATGTGCTAATCAATGTTCAATGAAATGAGGTTCAACTCAAACATGGGTTGAACACTTCACTCTAGTCTCTGATTCTTGGACATCTAGCAATTTACATTTGTCAGGAAAATTCTGTACCATTTTGACTATGTAGTGACATCTGTTCAGCTCCACTATGTTGCCTTGCAGGTTCTTCTTTTCCTTTAGGCCCCTTTCACACGATCGGACTGATCAGGTCCACCTTTTCCACATCAATTCTTCTCAAATAGCCCCACTAAAAAACGAGTGGCTATCTTTAATAAAAATTCAGTATCTTTTTCAAAATCCCCTCGTCATGTGATGCTATGGGCAGATCCTATCATCCTAATATGCAAGATAAACAATGCGCTTTATACACTGATAAATGTATACTCTCCAAATACCAAACAAATTTCCTTTATTAACAGAGTGTGGAAAAAAAACAAACCATTGATCAAAGGTCATGTGATTCTATGTGGGGATTTCAATGCAGTTTCTAACCGTCAACTGTCTCCATCTCTTCAGGAAAATGATTACACAGAGCAACCTGGACCTATTTCATACATTCAACCAACCTGTTTGACATGTGGAGATTAAAACACTCAACATAAAAAGACTTTTCTTACTTTTCACATGTGCATCTCACTTATTCAAGGATTGACATAATTCTCACAGATAAATTTCTGCTACAGAATGTCATCCATTCAGAGATCCACTCAATTACATGGTCAAACCACGCACCAATCTCCATTACGATAGGGGACAATCACTTAGAAACACACGCTTATAGATGGCGAAATGATGTGTTCCTTATGTCACAACCCAAATTTTCTAACAGTATCAATGACTCAATTCAAGAATTCTTCACTAATGCTGCCCCTGAAATTGACCTATTTACGTTATGGAACGCTCACAAAGCGTTTCTAAGAGGTGTTCCTATAAAAATGTATATGGTGGTGAAAAAGCAGAGGAAGTAGCAGATAGAAAACCCCTAAAAAACATCCAAAATTTAGAACAAATGAATACAAAACTTCCTAGCTATTGTATTAGTACAAAACTAGACCAGGCTAGACACAACCTTTGAACACTCCTGCTCTCTCAACACAATCGCCACATACGCATGCTTAAAGCAAACTTTTACACGTATGGTAACAAAACTGGTAAATTGCTGGCAAACCAGGTTAAAGAGAAAGCATTTAAACAAAAACTCCAATACCTTCTCCGCCCCAAAGATGGAGAGAAACTTTGCAATGCAAAAGAGATTGCTGACGCCTTCAGTTTTTATTACAGATCCCTCTATAACCTTTGAGAGGATGCCACAATCCCCCAACCATCCTTGAAACTGATCACAACATTCTTAGATAGTGTAAATCGACCCAAGCTTTTGAAAAAAAGATCTGGAATTCCTAAATTCTCCCTTTACTATCAAAGAAATTGAAGACACAATCAAAACTTTCCCACACAACAAATCACTGGGCCTGAATGGTTTTTCATCCAAATACTGCCAACTCTTCTCCACTAAATTATCCCATTACCTACAAAGGGTATTTACTGCTGTGGCATCCAATGCCTTCTTCCCCCTTAGAAATGCTTGATGCTACAATTGTAACCTTGCCCAAACCAGGGAAAGAGCCAGTTTGTGCCCAAAAATGTGCACCAATCTCTCTACCCAATGTAGATTTAAAACTTTACGCTAAACTGCTGGCAACTAGGTTAGCCTGATACCTTCGATTTCTAGGTAAACAAGATCTGGTTGATTCATTTCAGGCAGACAGGCCCCTGACACAAAGAGATGCATAGTGAACCTTCTCCATTTTGTGGAGTCCACCAAAAGACCTCTTCTACTAATATTGGATGCTGAGAAGGCCTTTGATAGGATCCACTGGGACTATCTATCACAGGTATTAACCAAATTTGGCTATGTGGACAAATTCACACAGCAATTTCTGCACTATATACAGTCCCTTCAGCACATGTATTCACAGAGGGCATGTTTTCAGAAAGATTCCGTATTACAAATGGAACAAGACAGGGATGTCCATCGTCCCCGCTGATCTTTGCTCTATTGATGGAACCGCTGACAGAAAGAATCAGAACCCACCCATGTATTGAAGATATAACTGTAATAAAAATACAGCGCAATCTCAACTCATCTGTGAATAACCAACATGTTTCTACATAAAAAGATCTTTAAGTATCGTGAGTAAGGATCGATACAAAGTGTATGTTTATTTCACTTGGAGTTTTTTGTATTTAGTCAATGTATCTATTACAACATGTTTAAAGGAAAAAAGTCTCCAGTGATATTCAAACGATACAAAAAATAAATAAACAAATGAATCCTGCCACCTCTGTAAGGGATAATAAACTTAATCTGTCCAAAGGATCAACGAATAACCCTACCAACTCTGTGTGAGATAATCAACTCAAAAACAGGTGCTCAAAAAGACTCCACCACCAGTGATTCCTAACAGCTCGTCTCCAGCTTTGACTCCTTTTTCACCAGAGAGTCAAAGAATTCTGTTCCCCATTAGTCATGGTCAAACTCTGAATGGATGGATGAATATCTCTGGATGTATCAGGATCCCAGTTTTTCCTCCTTCTTTGACTCATGATTCACCAAAGAGTCACAGAACGCTGTTCCTCATTAGGGATGGTCAAACTGTGAATGGATGGATGGATGTCTCTGGATGTATCAGGATCCCAGTTTTTCCTCATATATCATGGTCCACCATAGGGAACAAAAACAATATATCTAGTGCTCTCTGTAAAAACTTTTATTAGCACACAAATGAAATTAACTCACTCATATAATGTAGCACTAAACTGTGCTAGCTGTAACTGTAATATGCTCCAAGTATACATCCACTGGCTTTAAGCCGTAAAAATCGGTAATGGTCATGGGTATAGCCCAATGTCAGCTCCTGCCTCCAGATGTGTTGAATTTGTATTTGTAATTACCGTATGATTACTGCTTTCTGCTTCTAGAATATGTCGCTATTCACTTTTTCCTACCAATGTGGAATTTTTTTTTCTGTACTCTTTGTTTGAGTCTTTGAAAACTTCAATAAATATGTAAACGATAAAAAAAAAAATTTATAATAATAATAATTATGTAATAAATGGGAATTTGGGCACATCAGGCCATAACTCAAGTAGAGTATTATAGTCAGGAAAAGAACAGGAATGTGCAATATTGATTAAATAATCTGACAGAGATCAATATAGACAAAGGACAAAGATAATTTGGATCAAAACTATAAGACTGTAGAACTATAAAACTGTAAAACAATTCTTCCTGTTGATTTCCAGCCAGTTGGGGTCATATGTGAAGAAGAATATGAGATGAAAAATGATGGCAAATCAAGTGTGCAAACATACTCTATAAAGCTAGATATTAACTTAATATTAAGTAATGTAGAGAAAAAAAAATATTTGTTTATCATCCTTACTGATCTGTTAAGGAAAACTGTGATAGTATTTATTTATTGAAAGCAGTATTCTGTTTTTAAAATCCGTAACGGCAGATAGGGATAGTAGGAGCAGTGAGGTGGGGAGGGGGTGGTATATGAGGATAGAGGGGAAGGGGTAAGAAGAAGGACAAGGGGAGGATATATGGGACAGGGCTACAATCCTATCCTGGTGCCTCTTCCCCATGTCGTAATGTTCTTGCATATTGAGCCAGGACTTGCCATCAACATCTTTAGTGATTTTTTTAACCCTTCTTTGTCATACATCAGCTAGCATTAGCATTTGTCTGTCGATTGGCAATGCTAGCTGTCATAAAACATAAACTCACCTCTGCTGACATACCTGCTAGAACTCATGGGACATTGCCCATTGTCTCACATACGGGGAGTTGGTTTTGATCAGGGCCTGATTTTGGGCTCGTGATTTACTGAGGGTCAGAGGAGGGACAAAGGGAGTATAAAGGAAAATGTTTGGGATCACTGACACTATAGACAAACAATTTACTTTTACACAAGTACTGGGAATGTATTGTTCAATCTTATTGTCAATATTAAGAATTAAGAATGATCTCCATGTATTAGCAATATGCAAATCTTCCACTTTCATTTATGTATATATACTAATCTTTTACTTTTGTATACATGTAGCTACATCACTTATTCATGTTGAACATCTTTTAGTTACTACAAAAGGTGCTCTTTTTATTGATTTGTCTGTAATGATTTTCTTTCAATTCTTATTCCCAAAATCTTGTATCTTGAAAACTGTACTTCTTTTTTTACAAATAAATGAATCCTTTTACTTCAAGTTCTCCACCTCCACGAATACATCTGACACTCAGAACACTTACCGGCCAACAATTACCAAATAAAGTCATTAGTAGGTTGTTGAACATTTGTGTATCCAATCCTGGTTTCTGCCATCCACCCAGTACTGTTTCCTATTACTTTATTAATTAAATAGTATAAAACAGCATTAAATGAAGAGCAGAAACAAGGATTGGATACACAAGTGTTAAATGGACCAAAAAACTGACTAACAAATGGACTAAATTCATCTGACTGTATATCGGGTAGTCATAAGGTTGGTTCGTGCACTGTGATTCTTGTGAGTTTTTTTGGTTTGCTTTTTTTTTTTTTTTTTAAGTTTCATCTACATAAATAAGAGATTGCATTTTATATCCTCAATTAAGAAGACATGGAGCTGAGTATTTTTCTTTTTTTTCAGTTCATTACACATCAGGACTTAACATAAAAATAAGTTAATTTCACAATAAATAAATAAAAAAAAAAGACAAAAGAAGACAGGAGAAGAGGTAGTCTAGAGGGGTTGTCTCCATGAACAGGCAGATAAGGTAACAGATGAAGCTATTAGAACTGTAAGTGTTCAACAGAGAGTCTGAACTGTTCCCAGTAGAACCACAATTTTAGTCTTCTCAGGCCAGAAGTTAATCCATTCCATATCATTGACCATGGCAAATCACTGTCCAACTGTAGAAGTCTGTTGTTTCCTCAGACTAGGGATGCAAGCCCTTGCAGTGTTGAAAAGGTGGATAAGCAATTATTTACATTAATATTTTTTAGAACGAGGCTTTCGGTTTACCAGTAACATGACAAGGTTGTTAGTAAGGAATTTGTCTGTAAGTTTTTGAATTATACTTAGAACCTGTTGCTAAAATGGGTTACATCCCACGTTACATCCCACTACATATTGTTTGGCATGCAGGCACACCCTTTGACATTACCAACTATCCTGCTCAAGTGTTTAGGAATAACAAACTTCCTTGTACTGGAGCATAAACTGAGTTGCTGGTCAAATGAGATGCTGCACCTTTTCCTTATTGAGCAAATGAAAAAGTCACACCCCTATCTGCCCTTTGCCCATTGTAATGTAAACGGTAATTAAAAATCATGTTTAATGATAATAACTTTATAACCAAAACCTTTGTTTTGGCTACAATTATACAATTTTGGATTTCCTGGTATTTTCTATCTCTGTGACAAAAGCCAACAGAAATAAATTATAGTGTATTATACCTGTTAGGGTATGCCCTCGCGCCACTGGGTGGGCCTGTAGGTAGTAAATTCCTGGTATCTTTTGTGCAGCAGCTAGGGGATAGATTGAATAAAAGAGAAAAGAAGGCTTCCACAAGGGGAACCTCACCTTAGCGCTTGCTATATATGAACAGTTTGCAGTGCTCCTATTAAGAATGTGTGCAATATGTAGCAGTAATTATGTAAACCATTATCTTTGCAAATTATCCTTATATACTGTGCAAAATGTGCAATATGTAAAATAAACGTATCACAAATATGTATGGGTGCAAATTCCGCAAAGTATGTGCAAAAAGGAATTGTGCAATTATGCAGTGTGTGCATACAACGTATCACAAATGTGCAACACAATATGATATATATAAAAAAAAATCCACAATATTCCACAATGAAAGTGCTCTATGTCTATGTGCAATTAATATAGGTGTTGAAAATAATCTGTCCTTGTACTCTGTGCAATACCAAATATTAGGCATAGGAAGTGCAAAAAATATTATAAAACCAAAAACAAATGTCCAAAGTAAACAGTTTGTGACATAAAGTGCTGGTGCCTGGGATGTGCTTGAGATATGTCGGTGATCCTCAGATTGCTGCTGGGTTACCACTTTTTACACAGTGAGGTATTCACACGTGTATAGATAAAATCACTCACCAGATGATGTTGGTTATATCTGCCTTATGACAGTACAGCCTTTACAGCTTTAGTGGTTACCCCCACTGGGTGCAGTGAAGCAGATCCAATTCAGCAGGCTGGCCTGAAGTTACTGGTGTCCTGGCTGTGGATTCCTCCCATGGGGTCATGCAAAAAAAGGGGTACTCCGCATAGTGTAATTTCCTCAATAAAAGTTTATTTAGCCTTCTGATGCGTACAAAGGATAGGCATTAAAATATATATAAAATAATAAAATGTCCTGGTTTATTTTTCCAGAGTAAAGTGCGTGGACATCACGGTGTGTGTGAGCAATGGCTGACCGTGGTACTACGAGTACCTCTTCCAGTTTGCGCTCCACTGATCACGCGACGACGTGGCGTGCATTCCAACTTACGCGTTTCGTCAGTCCGCTGACGTCCTCAGAGATCTTTGGACATTTGTTTTTGGTTTTATAATATTTTTTGCACATCCCATCCCTAATATTTGGTATTGCACAGAGTGCAAGGACAGATTATTTTCAGCACCTATATTAATTGCACGGATTTTTTTTTATATATCATATTGTGTTGCAGATTTGTGATACATTGTATGCACACACTGCATAATTGCACAATTCCTTTTTGCATATACTTTGCAGAATTGGCACCCATATATATTTGTGATACGTTTATTTTACATATTGCACATGTTGCACGGTATATAAGGATAATTTGCACAGATAATGGTTTACATAATTATTGCTACATATTGCACACATTCTTAATAGGAGCACTGCAAACTGTTCATATATAGCAAGGTGAGGTTCCCCTACTGGAAGCCTTTTTTTCCCCTTTCAACAGAAATAAATAGTTTTATCCCTTCCCCACTCTACCCATATCGTACCTAAAATAAAATTTCGGCTATACCTAAACTTTAACTAATACATTGAAAAAATTCACTTTCAGCTTGGATACAGTACATAGACAGGAAGAGAAAAATGTACCTTTAATATGAGAAAAAAAAGGCTTCAGTTGCTGACATACTTTTCCCATCCCAGGCTTTTTAACACATGTAAATTGCCCACACTTAAGTCTCATGCACATGGGCACATTAGACAATACAATGTAAATTGCAGGCAAACTTCTGAACCCCAGAGACACAGCTGCATCATACAGCCACCCAATGGCTGTATGTGGATATATGCAATATTTGCATAAACATGTGAACACCCGTGGGTGTAAATCCCTGAACGTGGCTTGTTATTCAAGTATAGCATATATCCGCAGACAGACATTCCTAACTATAGGCAATTGTATGCTGCAGCTGTGTCTCCTAGGTGCAGAAGTATGCTCACAGGTTACTCTGTATAGCCTTATGTTCCCATGTACTTGTACTTGTACTATGCTCCCAGGTACTTGTACCATGTATACATGTAAGAAATATGGATATATGGCATATATGGAATAAGGAGAATGTAAAAGGGGAATCAAGGACACAAACATTCAGAATGAACGACAGATTGCAAAAGATAGTAGGACAAACCCCAAAAAATTCTTCAAATATATTAATAGTATAAAGATTACAGTAAGTTGGACCATGTAGGCCATTTACAAAATAATATGGATTGGGTGATTGGGGACAAAGAGAAGGCAAATTTGCTAAAATATTTTTTTCAGCTCTGTGTATACAAATGAGCATGAGGGAGCTCATAACCATAATGAGGATGGTATTGACAGCCCCAAATGATCCACAATAGCTCAAAAGTGATATGGTCCAGAAATATTTAGACAGAATAAAGGTAGATAAAGCGCCTGGACCAGATGGCATCCACCCACGCATCCTTAAATAATTAAGCGCTGTAATTTTAAAGGCTTTGTTTCTAATTTTTAGGGACTCGTTATGAACTGGAATAGTACCACTGGATTGGCCAATGTGGTGCCTATATTAAAAAAGGGATCAAAGTATTTGCCAAGTAACTATAGACCTGTTAGTTTAACTTCTATAGTCGGGAAGATAATGAAGACTTTAATAAAAGACCACAATAATGAGTTCTTGCTGGAAAAAAATAGTTTAAGCAACAGACAGCATGGATTCATGAAAGACAGAATTTGTCAAACAAACCTGATTTCTTTTTATGAGGAGGTAAGTAAAACCTTGGACAGAGGGGTGGTTGTGGACGTAGTATACTTGGATTTTTATGAGGAGGTAAATAAAACCTTGGACAGAGGGGTGGCTGTGGATGTAGTATACTTGGATTTTGCAAAAGCATTTGACACAGTTCCCCACACACGACTAATGTGTAAGGTATAGTCTACAGGCTTGGAATGATCAGTTTGTAAATGGACAGAAAATGGGCTAAAAGATAGATTTCAGAGAGTAGTGGTTAATGATTCTTACTCTGAATGGTCTAATGTTATCAGTAGTGTACCCCAAGGTTCAGTGTTGGGACCCTTAATTTTTAAAATCTTTATAAATGATTTAGGGTCTGGGATTAAAAGTGCCATTTCAGTCTCTGCAGATGACACCAAGCTTTGCAGTGGAATAACTTCCTTACACGATGTCTCCAACTTACAAGCTGGCCTCAATGCACTGTTTCATTGGGCAACTATGTGAAAAATAAGGTTTAATGTTAATAAATGTAAAGTTATGCACTTGGGGACTAAGGATATGCATGCATCATACATACTAGGGGGAGTAAAACTGGGGGAATCCATAGCGGAGAAGGATCTGGATGTTATGGTAGATCCTAAGCTTAATAATAGCATGCAATGCCAAGCTGCGATTTCCAAAGCAAGAAAAGTCCTTTCTTGTATTAACAGAGGCATGGACTCCAGAGAGAGCGATATCATTTTGCCTCTGTACAAATCATTAGTAAGACCTCATCTGGAATATGCAGTTCAGTTTTGGGCACCAGTTCTCAAAAAGGATATTGGGGAACTGGAGAAACTGCAGAGAAGGGCAAAAAACTGATAAGAGGCAAAGAGGAGCTCAGCTATGATAAAAGATTAGAGGAACTAAATTTATTCTCTCTTGAGAAGAGGAGATTAAGGGGGGATATGATCAACATGTATAAATACATAAGGAGTCCATATAGGGAACTTGGTTTTGAGTTATTCACTTTAAGGTCAACACAGAGGACAAGGGAGCACTCTTTACATCTAGAGGAAAACAGATTTAGTCTCCAAACACGGAAAGGTTTCTTCACCATAAGAGCTGTGAAAATGTGGAATAGACTCCCTTCAGAGGTGGTTCTGGCTAGCTCACTAGATTGCTTTAAAAAAGGCCTGGATTCTTTCCTGGGTGTACATCATAAATGGGTACTAATATTTATAGATAAAGTTGATCCAGGGAATATCTGATTGTCTCTTGGGGGATCAGGAAGGAATTTTTTTCCCTTGCTGTAGCAAATTGGATCATGCTTTCCTGGGCTTTTTTCGCTTTCTCTGGAACAACTGCGGGTATAGGATTGTGTATATGGGATTGTATGGTTGGGTTTTCATTACTGTTTTTTGTTTTTTTTTATTGGTTGAGACAGATGGATTTGTCTTTTTTCAACCTGACTAACTATGTAATAATGTAAACGCAGTGAAGACTGCCTTATTTTTGGTGCAAAAAAAATCCTGTCTAGTAAAATTTCAAATATGTTTTTTACTTACAGTACATTTTGATTTGAGGCTTTAGTTGCAGTTAAACTGAGCAGCAATTCTGCTGTAGTTACTGCTCAACATAACCTGTTAATTAGTGTTTGATTCATCAATAAAGGTTTGCTAATGTAGATTTAGGCACTGAAGTAAATTAATACCACCTTATGTAGAAGTAGTAAAATTTCAGGTTACAGCATTCAAGATTCCTTGAATGACAGACTAAGCCATTAGCTAGCAGGACTGTTTCTTTATGCAGATAGAGTAGTTATTTCATCAGTTGGCAAATTGTCCTCATGTCCTTTTTTCAGTGATGTAAACATCCCAGTGCAATACAGTGGGCTTTAATGATTCTTTCAGAAATTGATGATCATGGTTTTTTTTTGTATCAGAGCGCATCACCCCTGCCGTTTTATGAAAGTAAATGGCATCCGTATATTATAAGTCTATTAGTAGAATCATAATGCCCTGCTGCTTGGGATCATGCTCTGAATATTTTAACAATTCCGAGGTCATCACTTAAGTTACCCTCAGGTTATATAGATACTAACAAGGTTTTCCGTTATTTCCATGTGCTTGAAATGCATTTAGATGCAAATATTCAAACTGCATTCAAACTGTTTCCTATAATCTAAAAATATAATATAAATTGAAGGGTTATATTGTAGAACATTTTTCTAGAATAAAAAAAAATAAAGTGAAAGACTTTAAAACTGGAGTGAAAAAATATATCGTTCTGTTAATTTTTTTTTGCTTTTTGCTTTATAATCCTTAAACCAGAAATGCAAGAAGACCCAATTGATTGTTACATGTATTTGTGTGCTGGCCTTGGGTATGAGCAGAATCTTAGAACTGCCATAAATTCCAGCATTGCGTAGCCCAACATATATAATTTTTGTCGAGACTGGGTCACAGAGGTTCTTATTCAATTCAGTAATAATTTTGAAGGCTATATTTTTTGTGGCATATAACAACAATCCTGTTAAGTCTCCACATATGCATATCTGCAAGCTTTGACTTGCAGCCAATTTTTCTCTTTCTCAATGCAGTCTGCCTATATCTTGCATAGAATGTCATTAACCTTAAGATTGTTGCACTTGTCTTTAACTGGTTGCCGACCGCCGCTGACCGATGTCCGCCGGTCACTCGCGATCGTCCGCTGTGAAGGGAGAAAGGCAGGCAGCTAATGTAAACAAAGCCGCCTGTCATTCTTCCCTGTGTAAAAGCACTGATCTAACGGTCCTGCTATGTAGGACCGTTGATCTGTGCTGTTACACACACAGCCACATCCCTGCACAGTTAGAAACACACCCCCTAGGGACACACTTAACCCCTCCCTCTCCAATAAAGTTAACCCCTTCCCTGCCAGTGTCATTTTTACAGTGACAGGGCATATGTATAACACTGATTACTGTAGTAATGTCACTGGTACCCCCAAAAGTGTCAAAAATATCAGTCAAGGGTCCGATCTGTCCGCTGCAATGTCGCAGTCCCGCAAAAAAAATCGCAGATCACCGCCATTACTCGTTTAAAAAAAAAAATCTTTCCCTTAGTTAGTAAACGCAATAACTTTTGCGCAAACCAATCAAAATACGCTTATTGTGATTTTTTTTTACCAAACATAGGTAGCTGAAAACAAATTGGCCAAAAATTTAAAAAAAATTTTGATTTTTACATTTTTTTTTGGGAATTTCATATAAAAAAATGTGAAAAATATTGTTATTTTTGCAAAATTGGCGCTATTTTTTGATTATAGCGCATGATCAAAAAATTGCACAGGTGATCAAATACCACCAAAAGAAAGTTCTATTTGAGGGAAAAAAAGGACGTCAAATTCATTTAGGTACAGCGTCGCACGTCCGCGCAATTGTCCGTTAAATTCACGCAGTGCCGAATCGCAAAATACCCCCTGGTCAGGAAGGGGGTAAAATCTTCCAGGGCTTAAGTGGTTAAAAAAAAAAAATATATATATATATATATATATATATATATACAGTGCCTTGCGAAAGTATTCGGTCCCCTTGAACTTTGCGACCTTTTGCCACATTTCAGGCTTCAAACATAAAGATATAAAACTGTAATTTTTTGTGAAGAATCAACAAGTGGGACACAATCATGAAGTGGAATGAAATTTATTGGATATTTCAAACTTTGCTAACAAATAAAAAACTGAAAAATTGGGCGTGCAAAATTATTCAGCCCCTTTACTTTCAGTGCAGCAAACTCTCTCCAGAAGTTCGGTGAGGATCTCTGAATGATCCGATGTTGACCTAAATGACTAATGATGATAAATAGAATCCACCTGTGTGTAATCAAGTCTCCGTATAAATGCACCTGCACTGTGATAGTCTCAGAGGTCTGTTTAAAGCGCAGAGAGCATCATGAAGAACAAGGATCACACCAGACAGGTCCAAGATACTGTTGTGGAGAAGTTTAAAGCCGGATTTGGATACAAAAAGATTTCCCAAGCTTTAAACATCCCAAGGAGCACTGTGCAAGCGCTAATATAGAAATGGAAGGAGTATCAGACCACTGCAAATCTACAAAGACCTGGCCGTCCCTCTAAACTTTCAGCTAATACAAGGAGAAGACTGATCAGAGATGCAGCCAAGAGGCCAATGATCACTCTGGATGAACTGCAGACATCTACAGCTGAGGTGGGAGACAAATCTGGCCTTTATGGAAGAGTGGCAAGAAGAAAGACATTTCTTAAAGATATCCATTAAAAGTGTCGTTTAAAGTTTGACACAAGCCACCTGGGAGACACACCAAACATGTGGAAGAAGGTGCTCTGGTCAGATGAAACAAAAATCAAACTTTTTGGCAACAATGCAAAACGTTATGTTTGGCGAAAAAGCTCATCACCCTGAACACACCATCCCCACTGTCAAACATGGTGGTGGCAGCATCATGGTTTGGGCCTGCTTTTCTTCAGCAGGGACAGGGAAGATGGTTAAAATTGATGGGAAGATGGATGGAGCCAAATACAGGACCATTCTGGAAGAAAACCTAATGGAGTCTGCAAAAGACCTGAGACTGGGACGGAGATTTGTCTTCCAACAAGACAATGATCCAAAACATAAAGCAAAATCTACAATGGAATGGTTCACAAATAAACATATATAGGTGTTGGAATGGCCAAGTCAAAGTCCAGACCTGAATCCAATCGAGAATCTGTGGAAAGAACTGAAAACTGCTGTTCACAAACGCTCTCCATCCAACCTCACTAAGCTCGAGCTGTTTTGCAAGGAGGAATGGGCAAAAATTTCAGTCTCTCGATGTGCAAAACTGATAGAGACATACCCCAAGCGACTTACAGCTGTAATCGTAGCAAAAGGTGTTAACAAAGTATTAACTTAAGGGGGCTGAATAATTTTGCACGCCCAATTTTTCAGTTTTTTTATTTGTTAAAAAAGTTTGAAATATCCAATAAATTTCGTTCCACTTCATGATTGTGTCCCACTTGTTGATTCTTCACAAAAAATTACAGTTTTATATCTTTATGTTTGAAGCCAGAAATGTGGCAAAAGGTCGCAAAGTTCAAGGGGGCCGAATACTTTCGCAAGGCACTATATATATATATATTCGTTTTTGGAGCAATGCACACATAGTTCAGTGCTACTATGCATCTTTGGAACTCAGTGGCACACCATATTTTTTTTCACTTATCAAAGTGCTTCCTGACACACCCTTTTTACAGATGATGCATACTTAAAATTGGTTAACTATAACATGTGACTGTAACATGTGATATACTTAAAACTGACACTGCTGTATATGTGTCCTTTCCCGTTGTAACAATCCACCCATGTCTACACTTGATCAGAAAATGTCCTGGAAGGCATAGAAAGGTTTACATTTGCTGGACATACATATTTATACCTCTCTCATATGCTGCACATTGCCCAGTATTTTAGTTCCATGTATGGCCTTAGTAGAAATTGTTTAAATTGAGTTCAGAGCATTAAGTATGTGCCTGTTCAACGGTTCTGTTTGTCTGATTTCTGTCTGGCTCTTCTTCATTTTGGATTAATTTCTGTAAGTGAGTTGGACTTTAATCAGGCACTGTCCTGGTCCTTTAATTCATTTTCTAATCACAATTGTCTGCCATGTGCCATCCCTGTTTGACCTCACTTCTGATCAGTGATTTGATTTGCATGAAAGTTGACTACTGTTAAGGTTTTTTCATGTGTTTTTCACATATTTGGTGGTACTGCTCCAAAGCTGAACGATTCTGGATCAAAGTGTATTACATGGTGTGGACTATTTTTCACTGTGACCTAACATGAAACCCTTGAAAAGCATTGCTACGTAGACCAATATTTTACTTATCCAAGACAGAACAAAAGTGAGGAAAATCTCAAAATACTCAAAAACCCAAATGCACTAAATACATTAATAAATAAATAAACAATATGGATGTTTTAACAGATCGTTGATTTGCCTATTGTTTTTATGACTGTAATAAAACATTTTTTTTTCTTCTCCTCTCATATTTTATGTATTGCCTTACTTCCAACCCCCCCCCCACTAAATGTAACCCTTGGCATGTCAGATATAACCTTGATGTTTGTTGAAACTTTAATAAAACTTTTGTGAAAGAGAGCAACAGTGTTTTCTGCCAATGGTTTTTCCTGTGACTTAATAATAATCCCCCCTTCCCTTCTCCAATATAGCATGATGGTTCTTAATGGTCATAATAAGCAAATTAACAGCTATTGAAAAGATCTATACCAGTGGAGAGTCATAGATTTGATTTAATACATTTAAATGTGAGTTTGAAATAGGATGGGGTGAACCTATACATGTGCATCTCTAATGGGCCATACACACTATAAGATTTTCTGAAGACTTTTTCCTTTAGATTTACCAAAACCAGATAATATGAGGTCAAACCTAAACACTTTCAATTTGTATGCAATCTGGCAGGCCCTTGCACTACATAGAAAATGTAAATCTGAAGGAAATCTAACCACAAAAGTTGGATAGTGTGTATCCAGCTTTAGTGCATCTAAAGCTAAAGGTGTTTATATAATTTTGGATAGAGTGGAGAGGAATTAGAACATCTGTCAGATTTTTAGTGCTGATTATGTCCCCACTGAGGAATACCACCGACAGAGGGAAGCTCTTCCAGTGGAGACACCTGTTGAAGTGACAACTGCATAAAAGGATATGTTTCTCACTTTGTAGAGACTTCCTCTCACCTTCTATTGGGTTGAAAGAACATAATTCACAGGAAAATATCCTCAATGCTACACAGCTGAGATGCAAGTAGTTGGGGAGAACAGACCATCACACTAAACCCAAAGAATTAAAATGATGTATTGCAATTTTGATGAAGGGCTCTCAATATGTATACAACTTTATTTCAATTTAGATTTGGTTGCTTAAATACCCTGCCAAAGCTTGCAAAAACTCGTATTCAAATTATCCTTGCAAATTCTAATATTTGAGAATTCTGAGAACTATTGTATTCCATTTTCTCTCTTAACATTTTCTCTCCTGATAAAAGGGGACATCTGGAACCCCCAAAGCACAGATAAATCCAGTTGGTTCAAAATGTATGGTCCTCACAAATATTTGTCCAAATTTGTTATGTATTCTTTATCTGTGGATATTTTTCAAAAAGTTGGCACAATCAGAAAAAGATAGATGTACAGTATAAACAAATACAGTACAAACAACCACCCATGTGTAATCAGCAAAGATATAAGCTGAATATCTACTTTGGCTCTCACACCTGTTTACCCCTATACTGCCTAAGTTATTAACAAAAGAAATAACGTTTTTTTTTTTTGTTTTTTTTTTTGCATTGCATTTATTACATTTTTCTCATAATTCATCAGTAAATTTTTAGTTCTCACTGATTAAAAAAAAAAAACAGATATATCATAAACCACATAATTTTAACAATAAATCCTTAAAGATAACAAATTATATATGTGCTTTATCATTTTTTTCCCAACAAACAATTTAAAATAGAAATATGGAATGGATATGAAACTGTTAAATAGTTCTTATACAGGCTGAAATGAATGGGTTAAGTAGTAAAATAAGAGCATGTTCTGATTAACTTACTCCCTGAGTACCCACAATAAACAATTCCTCTGTTTTAGCTGCATTTTTCTCACTCACAGATCTGTCTGACAGGGAATGGAGGAGATAACACAGCGTAGTGTAATACTTTTCATTTGGTTTACAAATGTTACACTAAATGCTCACTGTGATTGGCTGTCAGAGTGATCATTCAATCAGGAAGGCTTCTGACTGGCTCCCAGTCATAGGGTTGGGAGCTCATCTTTCTACAGATGCCATGTCTTGGGCTGTGCATGGGAGGGAGCAGGGAAGATAAGAAACTGCAGGCAGTCTCCTAGACATACAGGAGACACCTTGTGTACAGAAGAGAGGGTCTTATGGACGTGTGTAAGATGCCAAAGCTAGGCAAATGGTTATACCAATAAGGCTAGGTATCATAAAGAACCATATTGGACCACAATTAAGATCAGCTTATGGGGTAAATCGCAGTTCTAGGATTTTTTTTCTGCCTGAGTGTTTTTTCTGCAGGAATGTTCAGCAGTTGAACACAGCAGTTTAACTAAAGCAGGATAACTAAAGCAGTAAGAAAATACAACAAATAACTCTGCTCCACTCTGGACTGACTGCAAGCAAACCAACATTTTTTATACCATCTCTTACAAGTCTGATTCCTACTCCATCTACCCCTTAATAATCCCCCTCTACTCTACCTCCTTATATTAATATCCACTGTTCTCAAATTTCATTACTCCTCTTCTCCACCTCCAAGCTTTTACATATTACCTTCACTTCTGTTCTCTCTCCACTACTTTACTTATCACCTCTCATCACCGCAAATACTTAATCCACTTGCTGACTCAAACACAAGGATAGGGAGGTACGTATGTGCACTCATATACATACTGTTCCCATCTTACTTTCCTCACCCTCCTTCATCTCCTAATATTTGAGGATATATCTCCTAATCCTGGTCCTCCAGTATCTCACTCCCTCACTCAATCCACTCAGTTTAATCTCGACCCCCCTGCTTTCAACCCCCCTCTTATGTGCCCTCTGAAATGCCTGCTCTGTTTGTAACAAGCTCACTTCTGTCCATTACCTTTTTGTCTCCCATTTTCTTAATTTCTTGCAATAACTGAAAACTGGCTTCAAGCATCTGACTCTCTCCTTGCCATCTCTCATGGAGGCCACCAATGGACTTACCTAGATCTAGTAGATGGAAAAGAGATGGAGTTGGTTTGCTTCTATCCCCACTAAGCACCTTTCATGTCCTTCCTACCCCTCTCTCTCCATCCTTCTCTTCTTTTGAGACGGGTTGTATTTATCTGTTTTCTCCAATTTCTTTAAGGATTGCAGTGACATATTGGCCTCTTTGACTGTTATTAATCTTCCTTTTTTTTTTTTTTTCAAGAAAATAAACTTTTATTGAGCACATGATTAGCAATGTACAAGCATCAAGTATAAGAAAATAACACATAAACATATCTTTCAATACAGTGCAAAACAAACCAAAGTGCATGTACACAGCATCATAAAACCTGAGGAAACTGAAAAGGTAATAAGCCATCATTTGTTCTGTGTAACAGTGCTCAAATACAGCATTACAGATCAGGAAAACAAAGCTAACCTAACAAAAGGGAAAGAAGGGGAATAGGGAAGGGAATCTATTCCACTGGGAGCCATTCAACAGAACAAGGCTTTTGGCCACTCCGTATCTAACCCATTAGAAGTCTATCCTTAACCAGCTGATGCGGTGCCAGTAATGAGTCATCCAGCCATGGCTGCCAAAGGGAGTAGAACTTTTTGTGCGCTTTGCGATGCTGATAAGTCACTTTTTCTCTAACTAATAAGGCATTATCTTGTGTAATCCATTGTGCCACCGTTGGTACATGGGAGGATATCCAGTATCTGGCCATCAATTTGCGAGCCAGGTACAGCAATCGGAGGACGGCTGTATGTTTGTGCAGTGTCAGACTCTCCTCCTCCAGTGCCCCAAGCAGACACACAATCGTATCTTTAAGTAGTCGAAAGTTATAAACCTTTGAAATAGTGTCAATTACAGAAGTCCAGTAGTGGAATAACTTGGGGCATCTCCACATCATGTGGATAAGGGTACCCTGCTACCGTTCACATTTCGGGCATGCAGGTGTCAGTCTACGCCCCTATTTAAACAGCTGGACTGGAGTTCTGTAAGCTCTATGAAAGAGGAAGAGGTGGGAGAAGCCAACACAGAAACCAGCGGCACTGAAGAAAGGCACAACTCCCATGTCTCACCATCGATAGGACCCAAGTCCCTCTCCCAGCCAGCTCTGACCGGAAGTGAAGTCGGATCCTGCAAAGAAGCCAACAGGGTGAGGTAAATGTTAGAGATCATACCTTTTTTATCAGTGTTCCGGAAAACATCGACCGTCAGTTTGTGAGCAGTCGGTCTAAGCGGTACAGTCTTGGATTGGGTCGTTAGGGCATGGTGCAACTACAGGTATCTAAAAAAATAGTGCCTAGGGATTGCAAATTCCTGTTGGAGTTCCTGAAAAGATTTCAGGACATTCCCCCTATATAGTTGTGCTAAGAAATTGATACCCAGGGACTTACACAGCTCCACCCCCTCCAACCTAAGCAACTCTCAGTAATTGGAGTTCCGCCATATCGGAGTGCCCTGGAAGAACCCCTTTATCCAGAGGACATTTCTGACACATTTCCATAGTGTAGTAAGCAATCTAACCGTTGGGAGTGAATTTGCTAGGTGTGTCAACCCAGCTTCCAAGTGTGTAAATGCCGTATGCGGGGAGGTCGGAGGAAGCAGGAGAGCCATGATGGGGTCAGAGGGATCCTGGATCTCCCAGCCGCCAAGATTCTGCACCTGGGAGGCCAGGAAATACATTCTAGGGTTCGGGACCGCCAGACCTCCACTATCCTTGCCCATCTGGAGAGTAGTAAGTTTAATTCTAGCCACCTGCCTTTTCCAGATCAGATCACGAAATAAAGACTCCACGCGGACAAACCACCATTTAGGAATCAAGACGGGAGCGTTATGGAGCACATAAAGGAGTTGGGGCGCCCATATCATCTTGATCAGGTTAATTCGTCCTGCCACCAACAGAGGAAGCTTACACCAAGACGTACATTTGTGACGAAATTTACGTAGCAGCGGTACTAAGTTGAGATCTAAATATTGACCAAGGTCAGGGGACACCCGAATGCCTAGGTATTTAAACTGGTTGACTATGCACACAGACGCAGTACAGGTAGGTATGGGGGCAGTGATAGGGTCCAAAGGCATGAGCACCGATATGTCCAAATTTATAGAGAACCCAGAGAAAGAGCCATAAAGTCAATTAGAGACATGACCTCACTCAGTGTCTCCCTTGTGTCCCCCAGGTATAGCAAGGTGTCATCCGCATATAGGGAAATTACATCAGTATGGGAACCCCGTCGGAAGCCAACAATCCCTGGAGAGGCCCGAATACGGGCTGCCAGCGGCTCCAGGGCCATGGCAAACAGCAGGGGGGAGAGTGGACAACCCTGCCTAGTACCCCTAAATAGGTTGAAGCGTTCCGACAGTTACCCATTAATCCTCAGTCGTGCCTTAGTGTTAGCATAGAGTAATTTAACCCAACCTATGAAGGTTTCTCCCAACCCGAACCGCCGTAGCACCGCCCAGAGGTATGGCCATCAAACGCTATAGAAGGCCTTGGCCGCATCCAATGAGAATATTGCTCTATTACCGGGGTTGTCTATGGGAATTCGGAGATTTAGGAAAACGCGCCGCAAGTTCAATGCGGTGGCCCGTGTGGGGATGAAGCCCGACTGATCTCTATGTATTATGGTTTGTATTACCAGAGATAGTCTTGAGGCTAGTATTTTAGCCAGCAGTTTAACGTCCGCTGTTAAAAGGGAAATGGGCCTGTAAGAGTCAGCTAGCAGTGGGTCCTTGTCAGGTTTAAGGATAAGAACAATTATTGCTTTGGTCATAGAGGCAGGCAGCGATCCCCATTGTAATGCAGCATTATACACTCTTAAAAGGATAGGGACCAGTTGTTCAGCATAGCACCCATAAACATCGGACGGAAGGCCGTCTTCCCCCAGTGATTTACCTTTCGGAGCAGATTTTAGTGCCATTAGGATTTTATCCTCAGTCAGAGGGGTATTCAGCCCCGCCGCGTCCAAGGCCGACAGGACGGGTAGCTCACACGCATCCAAGAAGTCCTCTACAACTTGTGGTGCAGCGGACACCTTGGACGTATATAAATTAGAAAAGAAGTCCCGGAGAACTCGACTGATATCAGAGGTAGTGTGCCAGTGACCCCCAAAGGAGTCCCGGAGTTCAGGAATATAGGCCACCGGTTGCTGTGAGCGCACCATCATGGCCAGCATGTGGCCTGTATTCTCTCCCTCTTCAAAATGTTTCTGCTGTAAAAAGAACCTTTTATTTTCAGCTAGTTGCAATGCTACTGTTTTAGATAGGGTCTGAGCTGCCAACCAGGAGCGCTGTGTGTCCTCAGTAGGATCATTTACATAAGCCCCCTCCGCCTTCATCACCTCCGCCATAACTGTATTCTCCCAGGCTTTAGTGGAAGACTTAAGACTGTTAATAAGGTATATAAATTGTCCCTGTAAAAATGCCTTTGCCGCATCCCACACCACCCCCAGCTCAGCAGAATCTAGGTTATTCGTAAAATAGGAGGACAGCAGGGGTATTATGGGATTTGGTTGTGGAAACAGCGTCAACCAAAAAGCCTTGAGCCTCCAGAGGGTATTCCCCGGCCTGGCTGGGAGAGACAGCCGGATCCACAGCGGAGCATGTTCCGAGACCAGTCTCAGCTCATATCCAGCTGCAGCAATGAGAGGCAAGAGGG
This sequence comes from Pelophylax lessonae, assembly GCF_965119305.1. NCBI lineage: Eukaryota > Metazoa > Chordata > Amphibia > Anura > Ranidae > Pelophylax > Pelophylax lessonae. Next base: position 370,272,052 of record NC_138771.1, read on the forward strand.
CCCCATTACAGAACCCATATCAATGCGTGAGAGGCCTATGTGAGCAGCTGAGAAGCATGAAAATATACGGACACCCGGATTACCCAACCTCCACACGTCCGTCAGTCCAAGCTCCCCCATCAACCGGAAGAAGGGGGTCCCTTCCCTGGCCGGTGGGGCGGCACCGGAGAGAGCAGAAAACCTATCCCAGCCAGCATCCAATACAGTGTTGTAATCTCCAATCACCAGCAGAGGGACATCCGGCAACCAGGCCATATGCTCCGCCAGGAGTATAAGAATTACAGCAGAAAAGGGAGGTGGGACATACACCATTATGAGTGCACAAGTCAGCCCCTCCACAGTGCACAACAAAATCACAAATCTACCATCAGGCTCTATTATACTAGTGGAGCAGACAAACCCTGTCTCACCAAGATACAAACCCCCCTGGAGTAACTAGAGTAGTTGGAGTGGTATTGGTGACTGAAGACACCAGGGGCCAGGCTAAGCACAGGATCCGGGGGTAGATGAGTCTCCTACAGGCACACCACATCAGTCTCTAGATGTTTCTAAGTACCATAGTTCTCTTTACCGGGTTGTTCAGACCACGGACGTTCCATGAGACTATGCATAGGGTGTTAGCCATGTCCAGGGAAGAAGTAATGAGTAAGGGCAATCCATCTCCTGAGCCACCAGGGTAGAGCCACCTGTTATATCCAAGAGTGATGCGCCGTCACTGTGCATAGAGTAGATGTCCCAGTAAATGTAGTAGAAGTGGGCCAGACCGGATTTCCGACCAACAGGTTTGTAGTACCACCGCCAGGCGCAGATGGCACCAAGGGCCAAAACAGCAGCAAAGGTAGTATTCCCAGTGGAAAAGAGCAAAAAATAGGGTGAAAAAAAAGGAAAAAGGCATCATGGGAAAGGGCGAAAAAAGGAAAAAGGCATCAGGGGAAAGGCAAACAGTGAGGTACGGGGGATCTCCACTTGAACCCACCGCCAACATGGTTAGGTGGGAGGGGAAAATTGCAGATGGTCATCCAACCAGGACCCATCGGAGGGAAACCGTGGGAGACGCAGCTGGTAAAGCTCCACAGGAACAGTGTTCCAATGAACAGGAAACATGGAGTAGAGATAGTACATCTTGAGTAACTCCCGCCTTTAGTAGGAGAGCAAGCAGGGCATCCGATCCTAGATGCTTTGGGAACTGCAGAGTTATGAAGTCGTGACCAGGGGTGCACTTCCGTCTAGTAGTCAGGAAAAAAGGGAGACCTTTGCGTTGTCCACAACCAGCTGCCCCTGCATTCCTCTAGCTTTAGCCAGGATTGTATCTCTGTCCTTATAGTTTAAGAGTTTGAATATAAATGTGCGCGGTGGAGTGCCTGGAGGGAGAGGGTGCTTGGGGATGGGGGTGCTGTGTGCCCTTTCTACTGAGAACATAGGAGTAAATGAGTCTTGGCCAAACATGGCTGCCAACCAATTTTCAATAAAGGCAATTGGGTTCTTGCCTTCAGCCCTCTCCGGTACACCGATTGCTCTAATATTGTTGAGCCGCATTCTGTTCTCAAGGTCATCAAGTCTAGCAGCCTGTTGTGCAGACAGGAGTGCTGTATGTTTAAACTCTCTTTGCAGAGGTGTCATGTCATCCTCCAGAGAGCTAACACGGCCCTCCACTGCCGAGGTCCACTCCCTAAGCTTCTGCATATCATGCCTGAGAAATGAGATTTCAGCTTTGACACCCTTAAGTTCCACATTCAGTGCTGTAATTAAGGTATTGCAGGTAGTGACCGCAGCCATAATGCCCCTCAGCGTGGGTTCAGCGGTTTGTGTGGAGGAGTGAGGCTGGAGGGTGAAGGCCGAGTCCCAGTCTGATAATTGTGCAGATATATCCCCCAAAGGGGCAGTATCATCAGTGTCTGACTGTGAGTCCGGGGAAGTAGCAGGGCTAGTGACCATAGCAGATGAAGCCTGTAATGCAGGCTTTGTAAAGAAATTCTGCGCGGCCTCCCTGTATGTCCCCTTCTGAGAGACACACTGCGGGAGGGCGCCATCTTGGGCCTGTAGATCGATGGCCTGGTTCCCTTCTTTCTGCCGTTTGGCCATGATGTAGTGGGCTGAAAGGACTCACCGATACTCCCCGGGAGAGCCGTATACCTCAGGGCTGCAGTAGGTGATAGAAGCTCGAGCAGATTGGGTGTCTGCAGGATTAGATGAAGGATATTCGTCGGAGCGAGTGCCTCACACGTCCGGCTACATCCGCTGTTCAGCCACGCACCCTATTAATCTTCCTTGATGACTTCTCTGCCTGACTACCCTACTTTCTCTCCTCTGAAATATCCACTATCATTCTTGGGGATTTTAACATCCCCATTTATGTTAAAAACCTAGCTACATCTCAGCATCTCAAACTCATCTTTTGATCTAACACAATGGACACAGTCCTCCACTCACTTCGATGGTGACACGCTTGACCTTGTTTTCTCCCATTTTTGCACTCCTGGAAACTTCACTAACACCCCCTTTCCTCTGATCACAACCAGCAAACAATTACCCATAGAAACCTTTGCCACTTTAATGCTTCTCTTTTCTACTCTGCAACTCACCACCTCTATGACAATATCTCATCCCTGCCTTGCCCTGACTTGGCAACTTGTGTCTATAATAGCTCACTCTCATCCACACTGTATTGGCTTGCTCCTCTCACTACCCGAAGTATCAGGCCCCGACCATTACAACCTCGGCAGACAGATGACACTAGATATCTTAAAAGACATAGCCATGCACTGGACTAATTGTGGCATAAAACCCAATCCCTGCAAGCATTCACCCTATATAAATTTGCCTTCCTAAAATGCAGTACCCCCCCCCCCCATGCTGTCAAACAAGCCTACTTTCTCAATAATAGTCTTTCATCCAATCCTTGTTGTCTCTTCTCTACTGTTAACTCTCTACTTTCTACACCCCCACCTTGTAACTTACTCACTGCTTACGAGATTGCCAATCATTTAAAAAAACAAGATTGAGGTAATTCATAGACTGCACTGATACAATGACTTTACTGCACATATATCTATCCTATCTAACATACCCTGTACAAAACCACATTCAATACTTTTTTCTTTTTATCCTGCTACTGCCGAGGAAGACACTAAACTTTTCTAAGAAGCCCACCTTACCACCTGTCCATTGGACCCTGTTCCCTCACAACTACTATGGTCACCCTCTTTCTCTATCCTATGCTCACTCACATCTTCAATATCTCCCTTTCTACTGGCACCTTCCCCTCCCCGCTAAAACATGCGCTGAGCACCCCCATACCTGAAAAGCCCCCACTGGACCCCACCAGCCTGAACAACTTAAGACCCATCTCCTTGCTCTTGTTGCTATCCTCTCTTTAGTCTATCATGAATGCTGCTGCAAGACTCATCCACCTTGCCAACCACTCAGTGTCTGTCATCTCTCTTTGCCAATCCCTCCACCGGCTTCCTCACTGCCCAACAAATAGAATTCAAAATTAACAACAACATACAAAGCCATTTACATCTCTGCTCCTAGCTACATCGCCAATCTTGTCTCCAAATATCACCCAAACCATCCTCACTGCTCCTCCCAAGACCACCTGCTCTCTAGCTCCCTTCTCTCCTCCTCTCACACTCATCTCCAGGACTTCTCCAGAGCCTCTTTTGTACTCTAGACTCCCTACCTCAATCCGTACAGCTATCTCCTACTCTGTCCACTTTTAGGCGATCCCTGCAAATGTATCTCTTTAGAGAAGCCTCTCCTGCCTTCAGCTAACAACTGAATCTTTTATTTCTCCCATCAGTTCATTCCTCACAGTTATCAACTTTTGTTTCACTAGCCTCTCTTTTTTAGATTGTAAGCTCCCAGGAGAAGAGGCCTCATAACCCTCCTGTATTGAATTGTATTGTTGCTGTATTGTTTCCCTTAATATTATTAAGTGCTGCACAAACTGTTGGCACTATATAAATCCTGTATAATAATAATAATAATAATAATAATAATAATAATAATAATAATATGATTATAGTCCAGTAGGATTTGTGAAGTTGGACACTTCATCTGGCATAAACCTTCCTATAACCCTGCCTCAGGAAGGAAAGACACATGAACATACCCATGATAACAGATAAGTAAGAACACAGAAAAGAAGAAAAAAGCGAGAGAAGAGAAAAAAAAGAAGATAAAAAGCGTTTGAGAAGCACAACTGGGGGGAAATAAGCTCAAGGGCCAAAAAGTCTCCTACTGTCCAGGTAGTCAAGGCAATAGGTCCAGCAATGTAGGGAGGGTCTATTTTTTTTTAATTCATCCATTAAGAGAATTCAATCTATTTTCCTTCAATTCAATCCATTTCCCTAATATCCTCAACTTAGAGAATCCACTGCCGTAAAGTAGGTGGGTTTGCATACCCCCTCTGTTAGCACCACATCTCCAACATGTCTCACAGAAAGACGGATACATATGGTGCAGCAATGTTGGGGTGCGGGACCACAGGGTTACGAAGCAGGTCTGATATCCCAGAGGTAAAGTTCAGGTTTCCTAAAATTGCAGAGTAATGGGCTGGAGCTGGGAAGATATCATATATGTAAAAGGCCCTAGCACATACTTGCCAGGTAGATGTTATGGTCAAATGTTGATTGCTTTGCTGGGGAGGGAATCACAGGGCTCCAGAGCGCAGGTAAGAGTACAGGCAATATTGTTTGTTTCATGGTGACCCTTTGGTTCACTTTGGAAATCTTACACCAATCCAGCACCCTGGTTAATTGAAATGTTATTAAGTAAATGTGGGCGTCTGTTAAAGCCATATCCCCATCTGATTTACTCAACAGAGGATAAAATACTCAATGTGGGCAAGTCTAGCGTTCCATACAAATCTATTCCAGATTGACTATGTAGTTTTGAAGTAAGTAATTGGGACCTGTACTGACACTGTTTGTAGTACATATAACAACCTAAATAGTATGTTTTGCTTAATCACATTGCATCTTCCTGTCCACAAAAAGCTATGTTTTGAACAGCCCATAATGTCTTTCTTAAAGGAGGAAATAAAAGGTGAGAAGGTCAATGAATACAATTAAGATGAGTCTTTAGCTAGCTGAGTTCCAAGATATCCAATGTGAAAAGATGCCCACTTACAAGAGAAGGTTTACTTTAGACATTGCACCAATGTCTCAGATAATTCTAATATTTATGTTCAGACTTTAGATTAGGGATTGAAATTTCTGTATGACTGATAAAAAAGAATAAGTCATCTGCAGAGATCTCGTGACAGCACTGCCTGATCATGATGCCGCATGTCTTAGTTATATCTAACATAGTGTATAAACAATTCTAGTGTTAAACTTTCGGGTTCTATTTCTAAAAGTAAAAATTTTGAAAAAGTAGCCTGTTAGTCTTAACCTGTGCCAAAAGCAAGGAGTAAAGTGACCCAATCCATGCTCTCATAGTAGTTCCCAGTGCCTCCAGAGTGCACTGAATGAAAAACGACTCACCTCTGACTACACCATCAGGGGGGATGGGGGGAATGCCTTCAGGACATGACCATCCCGTCCGGCGTATCACAGTGGCCCACATGCATGTGGAATGAAGGCAATACTCAAGAAGGCGCGACCATACGTGGGCAATGACAGGCCATAACCAGCCATACCGAAGTGACACTGGGGAGAAACACAAGGCAATCAACCCCAGAAATCTACAATAGATAACCAACAGCAAATAATATATGTATTTAAGAGTATACAGTATTGGACATATAACAAAACAATAAAGGCAAAAAACCGACAGAGCAACAAGGTGCACCACAATTGTTACAACAAGATAAGCGATTCCCATGTTACTCCACCACTACAACTCCACCACCTAGGTGAAATGATTAACAAGTTTAACCCCTCAATGAAAACCAAACTACTGGTATCAGTAAAGTACACAATCCATTCCCCATTTTCCCACAATTTGTCTATAACTAGGATGTGATATCACTTTGGAGCCTCCTCTTTTTCTTTTTCATTGGTACATCTCTGACACATTTAATTCTTGTATCAATACACCTTTCTGTGTTTTGTGTCTCTACACTGTAAACTAGTCTTGCTCATTAAAACTGTCTTGTTGCTGGGCATTTTATCATTTATTGTTTCTGAATGGTGGATGGGAGATAGACATTTGACAACAGCAGGACAGTTTTGCATCAGAAAGAAAAGGTGCAGGCATAGTAACTTTCTGGCCAAAGCAAGCCTGTAACAGTTTGGTGAAAAAGCAAGTGCAACTGCTAAAATTACCTGAAGAATCCTTTTTTAATAAAAATAAATCTGCGGCCAAATTTTAGCATTAGTAAATGTTCTCCATGGCAGTGCTCAGCTTTCCATGCCTGATATTGACAAAAACTTGCCTATTAGCCCTATAAATGTCCAGAATTGAGTAACAAGACCCCCCCCCCCCCCCATGGACTTCAGTGGAACTCGCTGCTAAGCTCGGGTTCTCTGAATTCCAACAGGATTCACCAACTCCTTGAAAATTAAGTCTGGAGAGGTTCTTCATGTGCATTGGCAGTCTATCCAGAATACCGTCCATCTTTACATTACACATTTCAAATAGAGAGTTAATCTACTTTACAGCAACAGATTTACTAAGGGAGATAAGAATCTTTACACAATATACTGTATAAATGTTTATTGGTTGAACTTGATTTTTTTCAACCTGATGTTCTTTTTTAGCCCAACTAACTATGTAACAATCATTCAATCTGAAAGGAAAATAATTCCTGCTTTCTTATTTCATCTACATGTGATTGGATAGTTGCAGTGATCATTCACAAAGTTTATTGTGTGAAAATTCCTAGCTTCTTTAGTAAATCAGCCCAAATGCCTTTCAACATCAGTGGTAAAAAAATAAAAGGTTCTTTATAATTCCCTTCTCTATCCAAAGCTAAAAAAAGATGTGGATTTAAATACACTTTATGCCCTTGAAAATAAATATTATATAGAGCATTTTAGGATTCTAATTTACAAAAAATAAATATGCTACAAAGCAAGAAAAAATATACAGTGATATATAGTATCTCACAAAAGTAAGTATGCCCCTCACATTTTGTAAATATTTTATTATATCTTTTCATGTGACAACACTGAAGAAAATACATTTTGCTACAATGTAAAGTAGTGAGTGTACAGCTTGTATAACAGTGTAAATTTGCTGTCCCCTCAAAACAACTCAACACATAGCCATTAACCTTCCTAGCAGTATTCCTGAGTGTGGCTCTGGGTTAAATTTCAGTGCCAAAAGCGGTAACCCCCGAGCCACACTCGGGGTAGCACGAGGAAGATCGCTGGATCCTGGTAGAGGGGTTACTTACCTTTTCCCCGGGATCCAGCGATGTATCTCGGCGGTGTGCGGCCATCGGAGCTTCCTCCCGATCCTCTGTGAGCCCCAGCTTCCGTCTCCTGCGACGTGACGCTCGCAGGGGGTGGAACCGGCGGCAAATTCAAAAAATAAATGCACAAACACACTGATACACTGTAACCCTATTGAATTACATTGCCAAAATAAAATTAATCAACCTTTGATTGCCCCCCAGTGCTTTCTCCATTGTCCTTCCTGCATTTTCAATTAAACAAGAATGATAAAAGAAATAAAGTGCTGAATGAGGTAAAAAAAGGTCCAAAGTGAAAAGCCTTTTGGAATGAGAAATCTTCAGGTAAGTCCATAGGATTTCAGACTGCAATCAGGGTAAAGGTCATTCACTGCATGAAGATCCCCAGTGTGCACACAATAAGGTAGCTGCTTGCCAGATACAGAGTATCAATGGTCTCATAGCTTGGATAGCCAAACTGTGGGATGTTCATTGTGAAGGAGAACCCTATCACTCTGGACTCATTTCATACACTTTATTTAGAATACTCAAATGGGACAGTAATGTTTGTCAGGAATGTGTCTCGAGAAAGATGTGAAGACTGTCCCTGGCCTGTTTGATTCTGATTCTAAATATGTTCACTGAAAGAGCTATTCACCTTGGCCTCTGTTCCATGTTCTTTGGTATCGAAGACAGGCAGTCTATCCCTGGTGGTGTTCCTATTGTTTGTTTATTAAGGTGTGCTGTGTGTCTCCTTGTTAATTGCTAATTAACTTCTGTCCAGATGGCTAGATAATGGGTTCAGGTTGATTCTCTTTCTGTACACAATCTCATCTACATGATAATGTAATCGGGGCCCTGACCTGGTCAGGAGGGGGGGATGTGTCCCTGTGTTGTATATATAGTGTGAGACTGTTTAATAAAGTATCTTTTACCCAGCATTAAGCCTTGGCTCATGTATGGGGGGTGTTATGCTATGCCAGTGTTATTTTGCCTAGATGGATTATTTGCTGTTCTGAAAAAGGGGAACCCGTGATGGTGAGAGGGGGTCAGATCATCACATTCATCAATACAGCGAGTATTGCTTCAAACTAAGGACAAAAAAGCCACTCCTGCACCACGCCGGGATCTGTCAGTAGCTTCCAGCGTCAGCCACAGACTATCCGCAATAGCACAAGGAAAACCAGATGGAATGCAAATAGGAAACAAAGCAGCCAATAGTACATTACCTTTTAAACATTTATTCAAAACATAAACAGTTGCACTTACATTTAGGTGATAAAAACTTCCCTAGACAGAGAGATTGTTGTATGGATTGCTCGACCCCCTGCAGTGCGAACCGAGCAGCGTGACGATACAGCCCTTCACCCAATGTGTGACATGTTTCCCTAAAAACTGGCGTCCACTTGGATTGGAGTAATTAGTTCGAAGCGATACTTGCTGTATTGATGAACATCCCACAGTTTGGCTGTCCAAGCTATGCTTCCATGAGCCCATTGATACTCTTTATCTGGTAAGCAGCTACCTTTTTGTGTGCACACTGGGGATCTGCATGCAGCACTCGAGGGGTTAAATAAGTGAACCACCTTTACCCTGATTGCAGTCTGAAATCCTATGGACTTACCTGAAGATTTCTCATTCCAAAAGGCTTTTCACTGTGGACTTGTTTCACCTTATTCAGCACTTTATTTCTTTTATCATTCTGGTTTAATTGAAAATATGTTGTTTTTGCAACAATTTTCAAATTTTATTAGCGCACCTCCACATATCAGGTCATCTTTTATTACATATAGTATATCATACTAATTGGCTATCTGCAGCTATGCATATAAGGCTGTTATCTGATTGCTCAATTTTAAGATATATACCTTTGAGTTATTTGTAAATTCAGAGTATACAAGAATATATCAGCTAAAGCAATTATAATACATTGTATATACTTTTAATTATAGTATATCATTGAGACTGCTTGCATTTTGTACAAGAGTAATTTTTGTTATTTACATAATGCTGCTTTGCACATTTAGTTGATGTGTTTGTTCTTAAATCCACTCTAAGGGAGCACCATTATTTGAACTACTGAGAAACTGCCTGCTTTCTTCAGACAGGAGTTTTTCTTCATTTCACATTATAGTGCTTGTATTTCTACTTTGCAATCAACTACACAGTTTGAACTTGAACAAAGGATCTCATTTATGTAAACTTAACGTTTAGGCTCTTTTCAGAATATACATTATTGCAATAGTGTCATTCCAGTACAAATAACCCTTTATATCTTTTTTTTTTGCGGATTACAATTTATATACTGGAGCAGTTCCATGTTGGATGTAGGGATTGTATGGACCTGTGCACTAATTAATTTGCAAGCAGACACATTTTAATATTTACTCCACCATTTTTTTTTTTATATGAGATAGTATTTTACAATGATCTATCTGGTTGGTGTAGTAAGGAAATGGTTTGATTCTGGAAGAATTGGGTTGCGTTCCCAAGTGACTATGTTTTGTGCTACACTGAATGGAAATGAATATGGTGCCCACCGGTGGCTACGAGGCACCTCTATGTATCATGTGCCACATCCTAAAACATTTGAAGAGGCGGTATTAGGAAATAATGGACTTTAACAGCACGTAATATAAAAATAAACAATTTCCATTAAAATATGTATGATTTCTTGCATAAGTACAGCAAAAGTAGCAAATCATATATCTAAAATTGCATTGGACTATTAGTGTTAGCTACAATGCGGTTTCATACAGAGTTACAATGCCTACGCAAACATAAGTCCTTAAAATTAGGGATAGCACTTGTACTTTTTGTGCAATTTTGACTTGGCATCAACAATGACTATAGGAAGACTACCCCATAATAACGCTGGATAGGAACTACCCTCTTATATATGTGGGCTGAAATACCATCTGGGCCGATCGGTGCCATAGCAGTTTGGAGAGTCTGATCTTGGTTATTGTCTACATACCTCTGACCCCTGTAGGGGTACCTCCATCTGGTGAGTGCGGTCCAATTGGGGGAGCACCATTGCACCTATCTGCATAGAGTGATTCTTAGAATTACGGACAATTTTTTGGAAATATTTTTGCACTTTGCACTACTGGGACTATTGGACTATATCATTTATTTGTTTCTGGATGTTAAAATTGATTTATGATTGGTTTTGTGATTTTTAGCACTGTTTACATATATTTATCATTATTAAGCCTCAATTGATTGTCACTTTACTTATTTATTTTCATGATTTTTTGTATAGGAACGTTTGAGCACATTTGATATCTATTTTATACACATTTTATACCGTTTTTATCAATTTTTTTTTTTTTTGCACATATGACACTTTATCTTTAGGCAGCGCCACAATACCTCCTTCTCTTCACACTCTTTTTTTGTTTTGGTCCGACCTAAACACACTGGCACTGAAACTAACACTTGAACTGACACTAAATAAAAAACCCTTTTCTCTTACCAAAAACACACTGACCTTAGCACTGCCACTCATTTATACTTACGCTGCCACTAACTTACTTGCACTTCCATAAACTGACAATAACATTCACTAAACTAGATCAACTGCTGATCTAGTTAATCTTTAGGAATTACAGATTTTATGGCAAATGGGAATAAATCTTAATATTCTATATGGAGATATTGCTGGCAAATATGAAGCATTCCAAACCATTACTTATCTGTCTTTAAATTCCAGTGATGGTGAATACCGTCACAGCAAGCCATCACTTCAACATGACTTCCTTGACGATTTCCTGCTCAACAGATAGGCTTACTGACATCGGCATCCCTCATTAGTGCAGTAAAGATTATGCGTTTCACCAGTCAATGGACGCTGGTTTCATCAGATCTAAGAGAGTGTTCTTTGGGCCTCTTTATAAATGCACCTTAATTAAGTACACCTTTATTTACTAATTAACTAGTGCTGCATTTCCACAAATTGTCCACAAGATTCCCTTAGTGAGCAAGGAACTGGAACACTCCCCAGCATTTATGTACAGGTACAGACACTGGACAAACTAAGTGTTATTGTGAAAAATATATAAAAAAATAGTAAATTAAAATATTAAATACAGGAGATATTTATAACATTGTGGTCACATCCCAAAACAATAGTCCCAGCTACGGGTCCAATATATGTCTTATTGGCCCCCTAAGTACTATCCATATAGAATAGTGGGTCACCAGAGTGCAACATCAATTGCAGGGCCATGCCCTCCTCATTATAAATGGCTTTTCCATTCCGATATTTAATTATAGACAGATATTTAAACTCAGAAAAGGGGATGGAAAAAAAAGGGATGGGGGACATAGCTTCCTCTCTAGGATATCTCTCAAACCCCAGAGAAAATTGTAAAACTACTATCCTGGTCCAAATCTACAGTGCAGGATGGCCATGGATAGGATATCCTATAGAGGTATGGTAAATCACAAGATACATACCAGTAACAAACTAAGGTCTAGGGAAGTCAACATCTTCCCAGAATCCATTGTACCTAGAGTGAAAAAAGTGAATACCATGCCCAGCACTCATAGGCTTAACCATCTAGCTACACAGCCCTGAGTATACTCAACTGTTACTTTCTATATTCAGAATATATCCAAAGCGAGGGGGGGGGGGGAGAGGGACAAAGGGCAAGAAGGGTAAGGAACGAGAGTTCAAGGTACTCAGTATTAGGGGGGTTATAACAGAACAGTACAAAAAGGGTTGTAGGCTAAACTCTGTATTTAAGCCATTCGGCACTAAAGAACCCATTTTGTAAATCCAGAGTTTTTCCTTCTGGAGGAGAATTCTGTCATAATCCCCTCTGCGTGCCCGGAAGTTTTAGGGCATACATTCCTCTGACCTTAAGACCCTTAGGGTCCCCACTGTGACATTCAAGGAAGTGTAGAGGTATGGTTTTTCATCGTCTTTTTTCTTGATACTGGTTATATGTTCACTTATTCTTATTTTAAGTTGATGTTTTGTCTTTCCTATATAGGATTTGCCACATGGGCAAATAAGTTGGTAGATAACCCTGGTTGTTTGACATCTAATAAAGCTATCTATATGAAAATTCTTTGTGCCATCATAGTTCGAAAAGGAGTCTGATTTCAGAACTTATTTACAAATTGTGCAACGTCCACATGTAAACATATCTTTTAAAGGGGGTAAAGACATTAACCAATTACTACCTTCTTGTGTTCTCTGAAACTCTGAGTGGACTAGAATATCCTTTAGGTTGGTTGCTCTCCTAGCTGTGATCAGGGCTCTTGGGCCTACAATTTTCTTGATCATTGGAAACATTGTAAAAACTTTCCAGTGTGTTTCAATGACCTGTTTCACTTGTCCCCATTGGGCACCAAATTTTTAATTATACGTGGATAAGACCTAGTCATTTTTTCCGGGGGAGACCGATGTTCCTCTTTTTTCTCCTCCACAAGGCATGCTCTATCCCTTATAGCTACTTTCTTGTGGGCTCTCTTGATGGTATGATGTGAGTAACTCCTCTCTTTGAACCATCTATGGAGGTCTCTGGCCTCTGTTTGATAGGCACTTGATTTTGCATAATTTCTATTTAAACGCAGAAACTGACCAACAGGTATCCCCCTTATTTTAGACTCTGGGTGGTGGCTATGCGCCATCAGTAGTGTATTAGCTGCTGTCTCTTTTCTAAACATTTTTGTATATAATTTTCGGTCTTCCTGAGTTATAGGCAGGTCAAGGAATGGGAGGCTATCTTTTGTGGCCATATATGTTATCCTGATGTTCCTTTCATTCTCATTAAGTTCACTGATAAAAGTTTCTAATTCCCTGTGGGTCCCCGCCCAGAGCAGTAGGACATCGTCGATGTACCTCAGCCACATTTGGCAGTGGCCGAAGGAAAAATTGGCGATGGATAGACAACCTGCTCTTCCCATGAGCCTAGATGAAGGCAGGCATAGGTGGGGGCCCACGGGGCTCCCATACATGTACCTCTCACTTGTTGAAAGAAATTTTGCAAGAACTGGAAATAGTTGTTATTGAGCATAAAGTTGATAAGTTCGACTGTAAGCTCATTATGGGCCCCCAACTTTGGGTACTCATTCTCCAGGAAATGTGCCACCGCCTTAAGACCCCAGTTATGCAGGATTGGAGTGTAGAGTGTCTCCATGTCAATACCGACCAATATCCAGTCATCACCTGTTTCCACACTGGATATTTATTTTCTTAAGGACATCCCTAGTATCCTTGACAAAGGAAGGTAATTTGCACACCATATCCTTAATCAAGGAGTCCACATATCTGCCAACTTTCTCTAATGGGCCTTTTATGGCCGAAACAATCGGCCTACCAGGTGGGTTTTCCAATGATTTATGTAATTTTGGTATTGTATAGAAAGTTGGCAGATTGTAAGTGTCTACCCTGAGGTAATCAGCTTCTCTCTTGGAGATTAGTTCTGCTTCTCTTGCTAGGGTAATTTTGGAATTCAAAACAGGGACAAGGGAGGGAAAGGGATTGAATGATAATTTTTTGTATGTGGAGGTATCATTGAGTTGTCTACAAGTCTCCTTTTCAAAAAGTTCCTCGCTCATCAATACCACGTTCCCTCCCTTGTCGCTGCCTCTGATGGCCAAGCCTGGTGCCTCCTCCAACTCCTTCAGGGCTCTACGTTCATCTTTAGACAAGTTGTCCAATCCTTTGACATCCCACTTGATGTTTTTAAAATCATCCTGGACCAAATCACGGAAGTTTTTCAAGCCCTTGTGTTTGGTTAGTGGGGGTATCTTCAATGACTTTATCTTAAGATCAGCATCTCTCCTAATAGGATCTGTACAATCATTCTTATCCCCAGAAAAGTCGCCTTCCTCCAATAAGGACACCGATGTTTCTAAGGCTTATTTGTCTAGTTCTGATGTAGTTGCCTCTACCTGTGTATTACAGTTGGTCCCTTGGTGCCATATTTGGAAGACAACCTTTCTAAGGAAGAGGCTGATGTCTTTATATACTTCAAATTCGGACATGGTAGCTACTGGTGAGAAGGAAAGTCCCCTACTCAGTAATCTATGGTGTCTTTCCTCTAATTGAAAACTAGATAAGTTGACCATTTTAAGGTCTCCCTCTTTTGATCCTATTTGTTGTGTCTCTTTAGACTCCGTGATATTGTTGATCTTAGTTTGTTGGGGGTCTTCCCTCTCCTTGGTTTTTATCTCTTGTTGTTCTTTTGATTTTACCTTCCTCACCTTCTCTTCTGTGTGGTTGTCTAGGTGTATTTCTGAATTTGTCCTGTCCCCTAAAAAAGTCACAGTTTTTTCGATTGTATCAGAATCACTTTTTGATGACAGACCTCTTCCATGACTAGGGGTTCTATTGCCCCTATGTGGACCTCTAGACCTACTTCTAGTCCTTAATTTGGTGGGGTCAAAGAACTCCTCACTTTCACTGTCTAGGATATTTTGTCTAAATTTGTTTTGTTTGGTGGCTTTTAAGGTCTTCTGTAGTCTCTCAACCTCCTTTCTAAGATTCTCATTAAGTTTCAAAAATTCTTGGTCCTCCCTAAAAGGTTCTAGGGCTTGAGTGCTTTTATTTAATTCTTCTTGGATCTCTTTGAGCTGTAATTTTTCCTATTGTATAATCAAGTTCATTAATTGGATGTCCCTTTCAATGCACTCCTTCTTCCACGCCTCCAGAAATCTGGGGGTGTGTAAGTGTTGGGCTGGGATAACTCTCTCCCTAAGACATCTGGGGATGAACCTTTGGGTAACGTGTGATTGGAGGGACGCAATGTCCCACTTCCTATTCAGAAGTATTACAGTTAATTCTTTATGGTTTTTAAAGAGCTTTTTAAGGGGTTCCTTATCCACATTATATTATATATGAATATAATGAATTGGAGCAAAGGGGAGGGAGAAAACAAAAGATCACTCCCTGGACATGCTCTCTATACCACCTATTGCCCTATTAGGGGCTAATGTAGTCTGTTGACCAAAAAAATATTGAATATACAAACATAGAGGAAATAGGAAATTCTCCCCAGACAGAGGTCAACTATGGACACAAAATGTATTCAAAGGAAAAATCCCCATTAAAGGGCCAAAATGCAAAACAATTATAGCAAACAGACAAAACATCCATCAAACCACAGCCAGTGTGGGTCATTATGCACACTATCGCATCGTGCTTGTAAACAATCTTGCCTCTTCTCAGGCAAAGCAAACCACACTAGTGCAGGCCTTTATATAACATAGGTTGGATTGATTGATTGATAGCACACCTACACCCACCCAGTAAAGGATACTCCCACCAGTGTAATTAATTCTGTCTCTTTATGTATTCCTCAAGTACTCACACCTGTTGATCAGGAACACTCACTCTTGGCAAATGAAAGAATGCATCAGCTATATGAGCATATGTATATGTGCAGTGTATAATGGAAAATATCAAATGTCTAAGTCTTTGGCCATGATCAGCGATACCAAAAACAAAACAATTCAAGTTGTAATTTGTTTGGCATGTGGAGGGTGCAAAGCAGGACATGTAAACTTTGTGAGGGTTGCTTCACACAAATTATTGACAAGCACATTTGTCATCAGCATCCAACATTTAAATATGGGTGCAGGATCACACCATACTTATAAATCCATATCTCACCAAAAAAAACTGTTATAGATTTTGTGTAAAACCAACACTTGCTTTATTTACAATGACGTTTCTTTTGTTTTTATTATGTGAACCCCATCAGAAATATAATACCTTGTGAAAAAGAAGCTATAACACCACAACAGAGGAAGAACCTCTAACAAGATGGAGGCATGCTTGGGATTTGAACCAATGACCCCGGTGCTACAAGACAGAAGTGCTGACCAGTTAGCCACTGTGCGGTCACATGTATGAAGCTTCCATCTCTGTGGTGTTAAACAGCCCTAAATCCCTGGGGTGCAAAAAGTTAATCAATGCAGATGTACCCTGGAAGTCCTGAGTGCCATTGACCAACCTGTTTTTGTGATATGCCATCTGGTTCCAAGCCTGGGTCTGGCTGATTACTGTCAGCATGCTCCTATAGGACCATCTCACATTTTGGGGCTTTTTGCTTGTAAGAGGCTGCAATTGATGCTGGTGTGCATTTCTCAAGGCTGCTATTTTTCCTTCCCTGTTGAACACATATGGCAAGATTTGCAATGATGGTGGAACCCTCCTACACCTAAATACTACATTTCTTTAGGCATTTACCTATAGCTGGTGGGATTACATCAGGCAGGAGTTCTGTTTCCTGATTCATTCTTTGATATTTAGTGTTTATTGGTGTATGAGTGTAGAATAGTGGTGTTACCCTCTGAATTTTGGTAATTTGGATTAATGATGTTGGTACACATATTACATTTGTGTGGTGAAAATTATGATCATTTGTAAATACTAAACAACACAAAAAATTGTTACTCGTTTTAAATTACCATCAGCAATGGTATTGTGTGTGGTTTTTGAAGATGGCTGTAGGAGTTTTGGTTTTGATTTATGTGAGATGAAGAGCAACATGGGCATTATCTACCATTTACTTATCAGATGTCAAACAGCTAAGTCTCTGAGCATGCTCAGTTTAACCAGAGATATGCCTCAAATGGCAAAGTGGCTGAGCATGCTCAGTGTAACAAAATATATTTCACAAATGGCAAAGTCCCTGGGCATACACTATGCACATGGCGGTATACACACAGATATATATATATACTGCAGAAAATGCATCTATCTATCTATCTATCTATCTATCTATCTATCTATCTATCTATCTATCTATCTATCTATCTATCTATCTATCTATCTATCTATCTATCTATCTATCTATCTATCTATCTATCTATCTATCTATCTATCTATCTATCTATCTATCTATCTATCTATCTCACATATCTCAAATATGTTAACAAAAAAAAAAAAAAAAAATATATATATATATATATATATATATATATATATATATAATGTACATCTCTCTCTTTCTCTCTAGAGAGAGAGAGAGAGAGAGAGAGAGAGAGAGAGAGAGAGAGAGAGAAGAGATAAATTCACCCTGTTTTTAGAACTCTGTACTGACACAACTGAGCATGCCCAGACCAGAAAACTAGTCACATACCTATTCGCATTTTGTTTAAGTCCTGTGCTATAGTGAATTCTGAAATGTGTGAATGCCTAAAAAGTGTGAATTTGTGAGAGCTGGCAAACTATGTAATATTTATATATAAATGCAAGTGTCAACCATTGATTCTCATTGTATATCTGTTACTTCCACAAAAACATACATTTTAATTTTGAGATGAACTCTTTAATTTCTAAAATAAATTGTCCTTGCTGTGTTTTTATGCTGCTGAGAGAGAGAGAGAGTAATATCCGTGTTAATATCAGTGTTGTAAAAGTATTTTAAAAAGTCTGCAGTATATCATCTGCAAATAGTAAAAATGTATATTCCTTATGGAGACAGGTGATTCTATGTATATTGGTGTTTGTTTGGAAAAACTTTGCCAAGGGTTTGAGACAGAGGATAAACAATAGAACAATAGAGAGAGTGAAAAGCCCTGGCATGTTCCATTAAACAAGGGAAAACTGGTGTATATCGCTCGTATATTTTTAGTTGTGCTGAGGGGGAGGACTATAGTATTTGGATTGCCTTAGAAAATGGCCTTCAAAACCTGGATGTTGCAAGGTGGAGAACATATGTGGCCATCTCAACCTTTTAAAGATTTTTTGAGCATCTAAGCTTAGAAGCAGACTGAGGGTTCCAGTTTTATTTAAAACATCATTAGGATCGATTGTCCATCTAGTGATATCTCCAGCTTGTGCACAAATGCTACTTGATCTCTATTGATAATACGTGAAGTTTAATCTGAATTAAATAAGGCAGTTAGCCCATAGTTAGCTGTCAAGGCAGTATTCTTTCCAGGCTTAGGAAAAACTATTTATGTATAAAGGCAGGAATTGTTAATATTATGAATAAGGTAGGCCATCCAAGCCAGGTGATTTATGAATGAGAGATTGTTAACAGCGTCAGTCAATTATTTATGTTTTGTCTGCATTTATTGAAGCCAGTTTTCTGGGGGTTACTTTGGGTAGTTGGATATTAGAAATAAAGTTAGAAAATGTATGAGGTTGATATCAGGGATATTGTGAAGGAGAATAACAGTTATATCGTTTTCTGTTGTTACTATAGCTGATGAGCTATAGGCAGGAATGTAGGTGGTCCTCAGAACCCAGACACCAAATATATGTAGGTATGTATGATTATGGTACAATCCTCATACAGGATTAAAAATGGACCTCAGATACATTTGCAACATCAACCATTGCATTAAGCAACTGGTTTCTGGAAAAAAAGAAAAGAGGATACTTTGATATTGCAGATCTCCTTAGGTAGGTTCATTAAGATGTTTCCAAAAGCAGTTTAAGTGCTTCCAGCACTTTGGATTAAACTCTCCCCTTCACTGTTTGTGGACTATGTGTTGAAAGAGAAGTATGGGTTTCCTTTTTTTCTTTTTGCTTAATCCTTATGAGCTGCTAGCATCTACAATCTTTCCTGCCTTCTGAGAAGTATACCATTTCTGTTAAAATATATTTAATTACCTGTGGGAGGGTCTACAGACTTTCTTGAAGTGTCATACTGACAATGGGAGTCTGAATCGGCCCCCTTCCTTCTCCTTTCTGTGATTGACGTTGGCTCGTTCCCAAGACTTCACAGAACACAGTGCTCTGTATGTGATATTCTACTTCCCTGGTAAAATTATAATGCAAGGAATACATTTGTAAAGTAAAATCCAACACTGGCTTTTGTCAGCATTGCCTACCTTTACTGTAATAAAACATAGAGCCCATTTTGTGGTTTTATCATTTTTTTGTCTTTTCAGATTGTTCTATGTGTTTGAGCCTTACATGCAGCTTTCAATGCACATATGATTAGGCTGGATTCACACTGCTAGGAGTACAGGGGATGGAGATGACATCAGTGGCATTGGTGGTGGAGGGATAGGGATGACATCAGTGGCAGTGGTGATAGGGGAGGGGTAGGGGTGACATCAGTGGCAGTGGTGATGGGGGGGGGTAGGGATGACATCACTGGCAGTGGTGATGGAGGGATAGGGATGACATCAGTGGAGATTTTGATGGAGGGATAGGTATGACATCAGTGGAGGTGGTGATGGAGGGATAGGGATGACCTCAGTGGCAGTGTGGATGGGGGATGGGGATGCCATCAGTGGTGGTGGTGAGGCTAGGGATAACATCAGTGATGGTGGTGATAGAGGAAAAGGGATGACAGTGGCTCTGGTAATGGAGGGATATGAATGACATCAGTGGCGGTGGTGGTGGGGGACAGGGTTGACATCAGTGGCAGGGGTGAAGGGGGATAGGGAGGACATCAGTGGTGGTGGTAAGGATAGGGATGACATCAGTGGTGGTGGTTAGGATAGGGATGACATCAGTGGTGGTGGTGTTGAAGGGATATGGATGACATCTGTGGTGGTGATATTTGAGGGATAGGGATGACATCAGTAGTGGTGATTGGGGAATAGAGATGACATCAGTGGAGGTGATGGAGGAAAGGGATGACATCAGTGGCTGTGGTGATAGAGGGGTAGTGATGACATGAGTCCACTGCCACTTATGTCATCCTTATCCCTCCACCACAGCCACTGATGTCATCCCTATCCCCCATCACCAGCTTCCCTGATGTCATCTCTACCCCCCCATCACCACCACTGATGTCATCCCTATCCCTCCACTATCACCGGCAAGGATGTCATCCATATCTCTCCAATACCACCACCACTGATGTCATCCCCATCCTCACCACCACCACTGATGTCATCCCTATCCTCACCACCACCACTGATGTCCTCCCTATCCCCCTCAGTGGAGTTGTTGAAGGGATAGGGATTACATCAGTGGAGGTGATGGAGGGATAGGGATGATATCAGTTTCAGTGGGGATGGAAGGATTGGGATGGCATCAGTGGCAGTGGTGATGGAAGGATAAGGATGAAATCAGAGGCAATGGTGATTGAGGGATAGGGATGACATCAGTGGCGGTGGTGATGGAAGGATAGGGAGGATATCAGTGGAGGTGGTGGGGATAGGGATGACATCATTGGAGGTGATGGAGGGATAGGGATGACATCAGTGGCAGTGCTTAGGATAGGGATGATATCAATGGTGGTGGTGGGGATAGGGATGACATCAGTGGAGGCGATGATGGAGGGTTAGGGATGACATCACTGGCGGTGGTGATGGAGGGATAGGGATGAATTGTGGTGGTGATGGAGGGATAGGGATTACATCAGTGGAGGTGATGGAGGGATAGTGATGACATCAGTGGTGGTGGTGATGGATGTATATGGATGACATCAGTGGAGGTGGCAATGGAGGGATAGGGATGACATCAGTGGCAGTTGTGATGGAGGGATAGGGATGACATCAGTGACGGTGGTGATGGAGAGATAGGGATGACATCAGTGGCGGTGGAGATGGAGGTATAGGGATGACATCAATGGCGGTGGGGATAGAGGGATAGAGATGACATCAGTGGCGGTGATGATGGAGGGATAGGGATTACATCAATGGTGGTGGTGATGGAGGGATACGGATTACATCAGTCTACTCCCACTACTTTACTCCCTTTCCCTCCACTACCGCCACTGATGTCATCCATATCCCTCCATCACCACCACCACTAATGTCATCCCTATCCCCACCACCACTACCTGATGAGGAGGGGGGAATGGGATCAGTCAGAGACAGTGGTGGTGATGGGGGGGGAGATGGAATCAGTGCCAGGAGGATAGTGGTGGGGGTGGGATCAGTGAAAAAGGGATGGTGGGATCAGTGGCAGAGGGATGATTTTTCAGAGAACAGACACAGGAAACAGGTTAATATGCTCCTTACTATGTCTCCTCTTCTAAAAATCACAGTGGCATGTGTAAAGTACATACCTGTGTTAATGCAGGGAATAGCTGGACATGAGAAGTCTTCACTACACTCCCCCTCCTCTCTTTTCTCTATCCTTTCAATCAGTTCACTCCCCCCTCCTCACATCGGCAGGAGGAGAAGCTTACAGTGACACAGCCCCTGAGGACACAGGAACATCAAAACCCACTGAAGGAGGTGTTAGAATCTTGCAGAGGAGGTGAGGACACTTCACTGCTTGTGTCATGCTGCCTCTGCTTCCGGGTTTTAGCTGGGGAATGGGGATATGCTGCCTTGGAAACAGAGGCACATGAAGAGCATGCTCGCTCTAGATGTGAGCTGGGTGTGCTCCTCTTCACCAAGCATGGCCGCATGTCCAAGAGAGGGAGGGACTGAAAGAAGTGCTGGATTTTGGAGCTGTATACATTTGAACTGAGAGAGAACCATTAGAGGCTGCTTCTTGACTGTTCAAAAGCCTCTACTATAAAAACGAAAGGGATGAGGAAAGAAAGAAATGTAATGGACGTATGAGGGTAACGTACTATTTTTTTTTTGCTTTCCCATACTTCTCTTTTTATATTCAGAACTAGTAAATAAACTGTTGAAATATAGTCTGGTGCGCTAAATGGTAAGATGTCTTTCTATAACAGAGAATATACAGTGATTGAACACAAATCAGAAACCAAAATACAAAGTTTCAGTATTCACAAGTGCCTTAAAGTGCAAAAAGTGCCTTACAAAGGTTTCCCAAACCGAGATATAATGCAAAACAAAAGTGCAAAAATGACCGGTGCAAATTATCTACAGTTCAAATGGGAGTGACAATAGCCAGTGCAGTCCAAGTGATATATTGTAGATAAATGGGGAGTGTGATTCAGATGGCAACTTATAGACAGGTAGAGTTTGTCTGATGTCCCACCACCTGTTCCAGTTTGCTTCTTACCAGCTGGTATATGGATGGGGCGTAAAACAACCACCTCAAAGGAGAACTCCACGTGTCAGGAAAGAGAGATGTGTATATCTTCCCACACTGCCTAAAAAAGGGGTTGGGTAGGCCTCTTACCAGATGATGATGAATCTTGGGCCTTAATATAATCCCTTGATAAGGGCTCTCTCCTTCCTCCACTCCGGGTCTACTCTGATGTAACTATGATGGGGGTCTCCTGTGGTCTTACGCTGTACTCGTTCCAGTTTATCTCACATGTGAAACAAAGAGCGGCCAATAGTGCATTATCCCAATATATTTTATTGTATAAAAATTGAGAACACTTACAGGGTCACGGCAATAGTACTGCCTGGTATTTCTGGGTGTCCACGGCTGCCTGCAGTGCAGACCGCGGAAATGACTGTGACAACGCGGTGTCTCCTCTCTGACGCGTTTCCTCCCTAAGGGGGCATCCACTGAGATAGGATGATAGGATATTTCAGTGGATGCCCGCTTAGGGAGGAAACGCGTCAGGGAGGAGTCGCCGCATTGTCACAGTAATTTCCGCGGTCTGCACTGCTGGCAGCTGTGGACACCCAGAAATACACACAATTTCACATGTGAGATAAATTGTAACGAGTACAGCGTAAGACCACAGGAGACCCCCATCATAGTTACATCAGAGGAGACCCGGAGTGGAGGAAGGAGAGAGCCCTTATCAAGCGATTATATTAAGGCCCAAGATTCATCATCATCTGTTAAAAGGCCTACCCAACCCCTTTTTTAGGCAGTGTGGGAAGATATACACATCTCTCTTTCTTGACACATGGAGTTCTCCTTTGAGGTGGTTGTTTTACGCCTCATCCATATACCAGCTGGTAAGAAGCAAACTGGAACAGGTGGTGGGACATCAGACAAACTCTACCTGTCTATAAGTTGCTGTCTGAATCACACTCCCCATTTATCTACAATATATCACTTGGACTACACTGGCTATTGTCACTCCCATTTGGACTGTAGATAATTTGCACCGGTCATTTTTGCACTTTTGTTTTGCACTAGATCTCGGTTTGGGAAACCTTTGTAAGGCACTTTTTGCACTTTAAGGCACTTAATGTGAATACTGAAACTTTGTATTTTGGTTTCTGATTTGTGTTCAATCACCGTATATTGTCTGTTATAGAAAGACATCTTACCATTTAGCGCACCAGACTATATTTCAACATTTTATTTCCACACTTGGATCTTTGGTGGCAGCTTACACCAATTATCAGCGCACCCTTTACACATTCACATAGTAAATAAACTGCTCTTCCAGCCTATAAAAATTGAGGAAAAGCAGTTCACCCTATACTCTGATACACAATGTACATATATAGATAGTTATGAGTGCAGTGCTAATTCTCATAATGCTAAATGGTAATAATTCTCGCAATATTTAAACATGAACAAAACCGCAAAATGTCATAGACATACAAATAATTAGTAATACAATGGCAAATTGGGTGGAGAGTGAATCTCTGTCAATACAGTTCTGGCACCATCCCCTGGAAATTCAAAAGTGTACAGTATAACCCAGGTCTGGCAATCCTGGGAATGGGGATTTGAATGTGCCCAATATATCCAACAAAAACAAATAAAAAAATTATACATTTAGTGTATTTATAATACAAAAAGATAAAAATGACAGTCAAGGTAAACATGTCACAGTAAATTAATGTGATACATATTATCATCTGGTTGGTGGATCAATGCGTTTTGCTGATGTAGCACCCTACAAGGTAGGGGATAGGTAAAAGCATAATGGGCTTTGGCTGCTTAACAGCAGGGCCATGATTTTCAGCTGGACTGTCATGTCTCCAAGGTGTGGCTGCTGAGAGGGGAGTCTCTCCACTGGTTCCATGAGAGGATTCTCATTGGGCAGTGGAGGAAACCCAATGAGTGACCCATTCAGGCCTGTATCTATCCCAGGAGGCAGATTCTGCCTCCTGGGATAAATACAGGAGGCTGCTTAAGTATCTTGGGTGGCTGCTTAAGTATCCAGAAGAGAGAGCTGAGCTGCAGAGAGGATCCGGTGTGCCGAGGACCAGTGGAGAAAGAGGGCCTCAGTTCCAGGAAAGCCTTCCAAGGTCGTGAGTAATGTGAACTGCCCCCAGGGTCTGCCTAGTGTAAAGGGGACCACTTCAGTGAAGGTCCCAGGGATCCTGGAGCCTGCAAGTGTCAAGGGGGTTGCCTAGTGAAAGGACCCTAAAGTGTTAGGGGGCTTGCCTAGAGAGAGGACCCTGGAAGTGTAAAGGGGGCGCCAGCGGTTGGGCACTGAATAGTTAAGTGCAGTGTTAAGAGTGGCAGCAGTACAAGCAGTTACAAGGAACTACCTCAGTCAGTGAAGGGCTGGAGGGAGTCATACACAGGACTTTTGAGCTAGACAGAGTGTCAAGAGTCAAGGATCATTACAGTCCTGGATCTTCTGAGTTAACCAAGGAGTTAAAATCGAAGTTTCAGCACTTTCAGCAGAACAGTATTTAAAAGCGACAGGAAGCGTTGGTCGGCATTCAGCTGGCATCAGGACAGCGCTAACTGGCATTTTCTACAAAGTGTCCCAGTTAAACCTAGTTGAGCCAAAGGAGTATCCCACTCATTCCCTTCTCCCATCCCCATTATAAAATAAACAACACAAACCAAAGATGCCGGAATTGTCATTGTCTCAGTTCTCACACTTGGGTTTTCAACCTAAATGTGTTGGAAGTGTTTCCGGTAACCGGTAACAATGGCAGACCCACATCAGGCCCAATGCCTGGAAATATTGCTACATTTAAAACCATTGAGCTTCTTCAGGATCCAAACATATGTACATACAGAGAACCCTTAGTGTAAATTGCCAGAGATGTATAGTAACGAAGTAGAACTACTTAAGTACTGTACTTAAGTACCGAAATGCGGTATCTGTACTTTCCTAGAGTAGAATTTTTTTCTCCTACTTCTACTTTTACTTCACTACATTTTTTCGATGATTTCGATACTTCTACTCAAGTATTTTTTTTTGTGCTACATAGTTACTCGTTACTTTTAAAAAAATTACCACTGCCAGAACAGTAGATGGCAGGTTGCATAAAGCTCAAAAAAATGTGTATAATGTCATTTGTAAATCAGCGCATACGAAAATAAAGGCTGTGTATAATAAAAGCTGCTATACCAAATCTTTCCAATAAAAAGAAAATATGAAACAAACAAATAAATTGTGCTACAGCGCTTAAAGTGCATCAAGAAACTACTAACAAACACAACTTGGCTGTGCGAATAAAGTGCCTGTGCAATCAATATAATATCTTCGTTTCCCCCAGTGCCCTGCCCACACTCCACACAGTATCAAAAATAAAGTGACATGAATGTGCTAAAGCCTAAATGCAGTGAAAATAATTATTCCCACAATGTAACAGTAAATTCAATTCATATAAAATATGACAATAAATCACAATAAAATAAGTTATGAAATAAGTTAGGTCAGGTGCGTGCAACAAGTTGAAGTGTGTAAACCTATCTATAACGAAAAGTCCATAAATGAATTCCAGTGTGCAAATCTAAAGTGTCACTTCACTTGTCAGATGCTTCCACCTCCTTCAGTGCTCGAGTGACCGACCAACACACTTAATGGTGGTGGCACTGGTGGATAGCGTCTGGGTGGCACTGTGGCACTGACTGCACTGGTTCAAAAAGCCATATATATTTAATTATTTCAATTCTCAATCACATAGGTCCTCTCCTCATAAGATATTAATAACTTAAGATTAGGTGATGAACTTCTTGGCGGCCCTGGCAGGATGACGGGGACACCCGCCACTTCTGGAGCCGAGCCGCTGTGATTCCCCAACATGTGACAAAGTGACAGCCAGGAGATCTAGTGGCTAGTAGTGCTCAACAATACCGCTTTTATATATAAAAATGAAATAAAATATACTGACTCACAATTTAGTAGTAGGTAGCGTGTAGCAGTAGGCAGCACAACTCAATTCATTCAATCCCACAGCCTCGCTCGTGCCGCGGCCCACGGAATCACTGTCATGATCATAAAGTTAAGACCGCACTGGAGGAGCCGTGCTGCCGTCTTCCCGCTCGAGGTCTCCGCCTCTAGGCGTGTTGTGTGTCACTCAGACTCCACCCCTTAGGGCCCTTACTGAGAGGAGTTGTGACGCGGGCGGCGGGACGCGGGAGCATTTTCTTCGTCATCTCATCTTCTTCTCTATGAGGTGAGTGAGGTGGACCGTGGAGAGGGCCTAATCCTTGCCATGGCAAATGTGCCATTTGAGAATCAAATAATCAATATACAGTAAAATATTAATATATTATATACACACGGGTCATGGGTGGCTTTTTTGAACCAAGAAGAGTGAGACTGACGGCTATGATGATTATATGACCATCCATGGTCCATGGACCATAAGTGTTGTGTTGTGGTGGTGCCTGTGCTTCCTGCGGCCTGCCTCTGCCTGTGCGGCTGTGCCTGCACTGCATTGGCCACTGGCAGTGGCACTTGACTTGAGCAAAGCAAATGAGCACTACTAGTGTGAAGGACAGGTGGTGGAAGCATGTTCTGACAAGTTCTTATAATGAAAATAATATAGACAGATTTTTGAACCAGTGCAGTGCCAGTGCTACTAAGGTGAGAGGCAGAGAGAGAGGCTATCCAGTCCACCACTTTATTGAGCAGATCACAGAAGAAAGGTGGAAGCATCTGACAGCAAGTGACAAGCACTTCTTAGATTGCACACTGGAATTCAGTTATGGACTTTTCGTTATAAAGTTTAGTTTACACACTTAAACTTGCACCTAACTTATTCACAATCACAACTTATTTTATTGTGGTATTGTCATATATATTTTATATGAATTACATTTACATTGTGGGAATAATTTGCACTGCATTTAGCACAGACATGTCACTTTATTTTTGATACTGTGGGCGATGATTTTGAATACAAGAAGAATATATATATATAATATAATTGCATTGCAGGCACTTTATTAGCATTTTTAGCACAGCCACTTTGTTAGTAGTTTTTGATGCATTTTTCACTTTAAGCGTTGTAGGTTTGATGAAGCTGGCCTGGCACATCATCATCAATTGAGCAAATCAAATCAAACCGCGATTAAGAAGACTGCGCATGCTCCTGTTCTGCCTTTTGATCAGCTGAAAAGATGGACGAACCAAAAACACCACCTTCCACCCCTGGCCCTTCAACTTCAAGTGATCTGCCTGGCTGTGAGAGTGAGGAAGCTAAGGAAGGAGACCACCCCTGGCTTTAAAAGGTGGATGCTTTAAAAGGGGAAGGGAGGGACTTTATCTGTTTTTTGTTTACAAAAAGTTACAGCCTAAGGAATTGTGATTGTCCTTTAGGTTAATCATTTGAATAAATCATTTGAAATAATAAAAAACAATATGATGTTCAAACTTTTGACTTCTTTCTTTAATAACTACATAACACAGTACTTCTACTTTCAGTACTTGAGTAGAATTTTTTTTTCAAAACTACTGGTACTTTTTACTTTTAGTACTTAAGTAGCAAATTTTTTGAAAAAACTACTTGCAATACTTAAGTAAAAAAAATGTTGAATACTTTAGTACTTCTACTTAAGTAACTTTTTCTGCGAGCACTTCCACTTCTACTTAAGTCACTTTTTGATCGAGCACTTGTACTTTTACTCAAGTAGAAATTTTGAGTACTTTATACAAGTCTGTAAATTGCTCAACCAATGTTATGAAAAGGTGATAAAATCTTGAATTTTAAAGTGGAAATAGCTGTATGAAATGGAAATTCAACAAAGGAAAAAATCTCACCGGGGAGAGGAACCAATCAGTCGATACCAGAACAGGGGATGCAATATACAGGGAAGAGTGCCCAAGACAGAGTCCCCTGATCCAAAAAATATACAGGGATCAAAGGACCAGAACAATCATACAGAAGTGCCCATAAGCAAAGCCTGCAGCAGTAGACAAGTTAGACCTGGTGTTCGTCCAGCAAAAACGTATGATCAAGCCTCTAGGCTTATTCATTTTTTTAAGTAAACAGATCCTAAAAAAAATAAATAAAACATATATGGCATTAGTACACAAAAATTTAAATACACAAAACACACAACAAAGAGAATTTTGCTTTAGGAACTCAGTTAATGAAATTCAGAATGTCTGCTTTGCCAAAATCAGTCATTTCACAGCACAATTTGGCTAAAATCCCTCTATTCCTTGCTAACTTAGCCCACAACCCACAATTGATTCCCCACAACAATCTTCTTGGATCTTGGATCAACCATTGCTCTCCTAGATCAATTATGTAAATAATTATGTCATACACAAAAAAAATATATATATATTTTTTTTAATGACATACACTTATTCACCACATTAATAAAACTGTGATTGCTATTTTCACCAGACATTTGATAAGTATCAGGTTTTCGTTGACTGCACAATTTTTTTTTTCTTCTTTTAGAGCTGGTTCACACCAGAATTGCACAGGAACATTCCTGTGCATTCCTGTGTGATAGTGCATGCACTATTTTTGAAAAATGTGCCACACCAAATCACATGGTACTGAGGTACCATGCAGTATGGTGCCTGCTTTTTTGCAAATCCTCATTTATGTGCTGTTAACATTGTATTGGCGCCCACAGCAGATCTCAAATGTGCATTGAACGCATCTTTCCTGCAATTGGTTCTGGTGTGAACTGGCCCTTAATGGTAATATCTACCCCTAACACTATATTTGGTTACTGGAAGGAAGTGTACATAATCTCTTGAATAAAGTCAAAGGCAGTCAGTAAAAGTCCAATTTTAGAAAAGTGGGTAAGGTCAAGGAACTCTATAAGCCGCTTATTATTATGTATGTTCCTGCTAGGAAGATTTCCAACCCTTTCTTATGATAGACAAAACTAAATAATATTATTTATTGTGAGTACCACTTTATTTTAATGACTTTAATACATATATTGGTACAGAGGTAAATACTGAAATCTAACACATTTCCTCTGTTTGTCCATGTGTGAATAACAGTACAAATTGCATTCTTCCCATTGACTGGCACATTCGTTTGTTTATAAAGAAAATATATCAACATAAAGTCAAAGTACTCTGTTTTAAAAGTCTCTAAGGGTATAGTACTGTGAAGTTTTACATTTATATGTCCACTCTACTAACTGCAATTGTCCATATTCAACCATCCATGAAAATAATTATTCCAACATGCTGCTTTTAAAGACAGAGAATTACCAGTGGTTTATTGTAATATATATATGTTTTGTTTTTTTTTACAAAAGGAAATAACACCCTATTTTATAAAAAAAGAATAAAACGGATGTGGTGTTTATTAAGGAATTATTTTAAGACATTAATACATAGTACCATATTTTTATTCTAAATGTTATAGGGGGCTATTTACTAAAACAGCATGATGCAAAATCTGGTGGAGCTCTGCATAGAAACCGATTAGCGTCTAGGTTTCCTTGTTAACGCTTAGTTGAACAAGCTGAAGTTAGAAGCTGTCAACATATGTCAGTACCCTATATCCAAGTTAGCTGGGTGCTATATCCCCAAACAAGTATAGTACAAAAAAGGCCAAAAATGTGTAAAATATAAGATAAAATACATAGATTTTATTGTACAACTACTAAAAAGATTCCATAGAACCACAATATCAAATGAAAGCAATGTATGACAGAATTGATAGATTCAGAGATGCAACGCCATCATGTTTCAACTTAATTAGTCTTTTTCAGAGTATAATAAATTAGTACTTTAGCAATGATGAAACAAAAAAAGGACCAATGTAAAAGTGTATCGGTATATATAGACTATAGGCATAAAGGCATTTTCATTAGGGCAAATCTGTATATAGTATTGTAATATTGTAGATAAAAAAAAATGCAGGAGATGTAAATATGAATTCCAGGGTAGTAAAGGGTGGACGAATCCAGGTATAAAAGGCCCTCAGGTTGCAAACAGCAAAAAACCAGGGACACCTCAAGTCTGTTCAACTCTGAAACTGATGTTGTATAAATCTGCTGGGATCCAAATTGCATAGTTAGAAGCTTGCTGGCTACCATGTAAAGTTGCACCAGATTCTGAGTGCACCAGTTTTAGTAAATCTCCTCCTATGTTGCTAAAGCATTAATTGAGTTGAAGTAAAAAAAAAAAAAAAAAAAACAGTTTTCACTACAAAAAAACAATCATATCCACAATATGTTGAAAAATGACTTGAATTTGCACATACCTTCAAGAGTGTTTGTTACCCTAAAAAAAAAATGTATCCTGCTCCATTAAAAAGAAAGGGATCCTGCTCCTTTAAAGCATATATAACAGCACAATGCTTGGGCTGTGTCATTTGGCCCCTCTATCACCTGCAATACCTGGTTGATCCTGCCTGGCTCTGCCCTCCCCCTGTAAACTGACCACGGTATATCATGGTTACTGAGCCCTAACACTGTGGTCAGTTTACGTGCCTCCGTCATCCACAGCCCTGCACTCTTCTTTGTCTCCTATGTCCCCTTCCTGCCTGCCAGATTCATGTCAGCCCCCCCCCTCCCTGCTGCTGAAATTACTGGTAATGCTTTATATAATCTTGTTTGTTTCCTAATCCCGTGTGCCCCTGTAACTGTGTTTTTAAAAACAAATTGTGACTATACCTGACTTGGCGCTCACGTGACTGGCTGGCTTTCTCCTCTCCCCTCCTCTCCTCCAGACTGATGTCAGTGGGGGATTTTTTGCCCTTCCCGCTCTAGCTGTCAGATCAGGGGGGGGGGGGGGGTAGAGCCAGCCAGTCATGTAAGCACCGAGTGGCGCTCTGAAATCAGGTAAAGTCTGCATTTTTTTTTTTTATAAAATGCAGACACAGGGGCACACAGGATTAGGAAACAAACAGGATTATACAAAGTTATGGCAGTGGCTTAACAACCACTTCAACTTGTACACTTCCTGGGCATTTTGGAGGCCATTCCACCCTTTCACCCTCCTTACCTTTCTATTGGTCAGTGGGGCCACCTTTTATAGAGAACATTACCATTTACAGATTTGGGCATATCTACAGATTCTGAGGCACAGTTAAGAACTTCTAAAGTCTGTGGGGAAACCTCTACTTTTTTTCACTTTATGCCTGTGCTTGCTTTACTAAGATTATTATTGTTGTTATTATTATTATTATTATTATTATTATTATTAATAATAATAAAAATAAATAATGGAAACAGTTGTGATGAAGGTTCTGCAGTTTCCTAATGTTTTCTTTTGGCTTTATAATCTAAGAAAGATTTTTGGGGAAGAGCTCACTATTACAACATAACATTTTAGAATTGAAATACAGTTATAAGAAAATCATATTTTGTCAAAAGATTGTGTTGGAACATATGCAGGCAATTTACAGAACTCACTTGGATACAAACACTAAACTATGTCACTGTAGTTTGGAAACAATTCCTCTGTAATTTTCAAACAAAATCTCCCAGGAAAGCTTTACACCTTTATTAATATGAAGAAATATGGAAAGTTGGAAAAAATACAAATAAAGACAAGTTGTAAGAAAGTAACGAAGTAGAGCTAAACATTTCAAGCTTTACATGCCATGATAATATTTTTGGAATATATGGATGAGACTAATTGTTTTTTTTATGAAGGCACAAGATGTGATTATTAATTATTTTTTATCAAGTATCCATAATTTTTTCATTTTGTATTATTTGAACAGTTTATGCCAATTTTTCTTGTTATCCCAGGTATGTTGCAGTGCTTTCAAATCCAATATTTAGTACATTTATAACCCCGTGAGTCTTTTTTCACTAGACAAATGTATTAAAATGTAATAAAATGAAGAAGAAAAATGAAAAAGGTATATAAAAAATAAAAATGTATTTCTTCAAACATGCCTAGAGATAAGTGCATTGATCAAAGAGATCTGTGTGCAACATTTAGGCAATATTTAAACATCAGAAAATCAGAAATATCCCAGATTTAAATATCACTACTGGCAACTGTTTTCAAGAGGCAACTTCCAGCTGTTTTTGAAAAAAAAAAGTTTAACAGTTTAACTAGCCCACGAAGACTTTAATGGTAAGACTGAAGGCTGCATTTTCCTCCATATTTCATGTATGAATTTTTTATTTTTATTTTCAGAACTTATTTGAGTGACTAGGTATAGATAATCATTAAACAAATATAATGTGTGTTTTGTGTAGAGAGAGTGAGTGTTTTGATGTTAAAACAAAACAGAATTCTATACTTGCCAACTCCTAAGTGCACCAAAAGCTGATGTCAGACCCACATATGTTGGACAATGATTTTCTACTATGGTTTACTGCACCTAAGAATTATCACTTGCACTATGTACTACTATGTACTACTAAATGAACAAAGGAGTGTCTTGCAGACTTTGAGGGAGATTTACTAAAGCTGGTGAACTCAGAATCTTGTGCAGCTAATACATGGTAGCCAATCAGCTTCTAACTTCAGATTGTTTACTTAAGCTTTGACAATAAAAACTGGAAGCTGATTTGTTTCTATGCAGAGGTGCACCCGATTTTGCACCATGCAGTTTTAGAAAATAACCCCCTTTTTTCAACAGATGTATTTTACAATAAATATGTAACATAACCAGAATATATTCATGATTTCTGTAACCTTACATACTGTATGAAACTTCAATATAAATAAAGAATGTAACAAAAACGAATTAACATTTAAAAACGATTTAGTAACTTAAACATCTGCATGATACCGTAATAACAAGTCTTCTATATTGCCCGCTTAAGTCACAGACAGTGTTTTCCAGGTTTAATTTATCAATGCATCATAAGTGCTTTCTGTAAAAGTCAAAGGAGTGTCTTCTCATCTACATGTCTTCTAGGGTCTTGGTAAAAAAGAAACTGAGACATGAAAGCCTCATTGCAACTAGATACCCTGGAAGATTTGGCTGCTCAATGACCAGGCCACTTTTTTCAACTTGGCACTGCGCAACTTTAACTGACAATTGCGCAGTCATGCAATGCTGTACCCAAACGAAATTTACGTCCTTTTTTTCCCACAAACAGAACTTTCTTTTGGTGGTATTTGATCACCTCTGCGCTTTTTATTTTTTGCGATATTAATAAAAAAAGAGCAAACTTACATTTTCTACTTTGACTGTTAAAAAATATCCAATATATTAAATTTTTTGTCATATATTTAGGCCAAAATGTATTTAGCTATATGTCTTTGACAAAAAAATTCTCAATGAGTATATTTTTATCCACACTAAGACCGGAAGATTTTACCCCTTCCTGACCAGGCCATATTTTGCTATTCGGCACTGCGTTACTATAACGGACAATTGTGCGGTCGTGCGCTGCTGTACCCAAATTAAGTTTATGTCTTTTTTTTACCCACAAATAGAGCTTTCTTTTGGTGGTATTTGATCACCTGTGCGATTTTCAATTTTTGAAAAAAAGAGCGACATTTTTGAAAAAAAAACAATATTTTTCACATTCTGATATATAACATTCCCAAAAAAAATGTATAAATCAAAATGTTTAAACATTTTAGGCCAATTTGTTTTCTGCTACATTTTTTTTGGTAAAAAAAATCTCAATAAGCGTATTTTGATTGGTTTGCGCAAAAGTTATCGCGTTTACTAACTACGGGAAATATTTGTAATTTTTATTGTTTTTTTTTTACTAGTAATGACGGCCATCTGCGATTTTTTTTTGCGGGACTGCTCCATTTTGCGGGCAGATTGGAACCCTAACTGACATTTTTGACACTTTTGGGGGGACCAGTGGCATTACTACAGTAATCAGTGCTAAAAAAATATGCACTGTTTCTGTAATAGTGACACTGGCAGGGAAGGGGTTAACACTGTTGGTGATCAAGGGGTTAAATGTATGCCTCATGCTTACTGACGTGTGTGGGGGGGAGGGGGTTCTGTGACAGAGACAGAGATCGCAGGTTCAGCTATGCTGAATCCTGTGATCTCTCCCTGTCTGTCACAGAGAAGATCCGCCTGCTTTGTTTACACAAGCAGGCGGAACTTCTTACATGCTGGACCCAGGGCTGCCACTGTGCTGCAGTAGCAGCACAGTGAGCAGTCCTAAAGTGGTTAATGGAAAAATCAAGAAAGTTATTTAGACAGAGATTTTACAGCTATTTTATTTTATAGACACACACCAGAATCTGTCTACTTTTCTTGTAACTGTTTTTGCATTGTATTGTAATTATATATTAGTTCCATTGCCATAAACATGGGAGAAATTAGACTTTTGTGAGTTTAAGCCTCCGAACAGTCCTAATGTTAAAAAAAAAAAAAGTTTCAGGTATTTTAATTTCTGTTTTTCAAAGACAGTATTTAAAATACTGTATATTATGTGGTAAAAACATTCTCTTCTTTTGGAATTGTTGAACATTTTTACCACCCTATTTTGATGCTCAAATTCACTAGTCTTTGCTGGAATTGAAGACCAGTATTCAGTTAGAGCAATTGACTGGATTTTCCTGAACATCAGTCCTACTGATTGCAAAGATGGCAAGGACATGGATGTTTTAAAATTTTGGAGTGTTGGACTTTGGGAATTATTATTTTTTTGTCATTTTTACAAGTTCTGTTTTTCCTTCACAATTCAAGAATGTTTTATATTGTCACAAATATTTCAGAGCACACTTACCAGCTAGCCTACAATAACCCAAATTCACCCTGTCTACCAATTCACATTAAAAACAGAGGATTTTGTTTGCATACATTTGCAAATACACTATATTGTCAAAAGATTTGGGACACCTGCCTTTACACGCACATTACCTTTAATGCCATCCCAGTCTTACTCTATAGGGTTCAATATCGAGTTGGCCCACCCTCCGTAGCTATAACAGTCTCAACTCTTCTGGGAAGTCTGCCCACAAACTTTAGGATTGGGTCTATGGGAATGTTTGACCGTTCTTCCAGAAGAGCATTTGTGAGGTCAGGCACTGATTTTGGACGATAAGACCTGGCTCACAGTCCCCACTCTTAATCATTCTAAAGGTGTTCTATAGGGGCTGAAGCCAGTCAAGTTCCTACACCCCAAACTCATTCATCCATGTCTTTATGGACATTGCTTAGTGGATGGTGCACAGTCATGCTGGAACAGGAAGGGGCCGTCCCAAACTGTTCCCAAAAATTTGGGAGCATGAAATTGTCCAACAGTTCTTGGTATGCTGATGCCTTAAGAGTTCCCTTCACTGGAACTAAAGGGCTAAGCCCAACCCCTAAAAAACAACCAGACACCACAATCCCCCCTCCACCAAATGATTTGGACCAGGTAACATAGCAAGGTGCATAAAGACATGAATAAGTGAGTTTGCGGTGAAGGAACTTGGCTGGCCTGACTTCAACCTGAAATAACACCTTTGGGTGAATTAGAGCGGAGAGTGCGAGCCAGGTTTTCTCATCCAACATCAGTGCCTGACCTCACAAATGCACTTCTGGAAGAATGGTCAAACATTTGAAGCTGTTATAGCTTTAAAGGAGGAGCTGACACAATACTGAAGCCTACGAACGAAGACTGGGATGCCAATAAGGTTAATGTGCATGCAAAGGCAGGCATCCTAATACTTTTCACAATGTTCAGTGCCTCCGCCAATGCTCTTCTGCATACTCTGGTTGCAACTCTATGATTTTCAGTGTCTCCCAAGTTGGCACACATATAGTGGTGGGTAGATTAATGGCAGGTTTGCCTGGCGGGAGCCTATCCCTCCTTAAAGACACAGTGATGTACAGGGTGCCCAGCAAGAGCACAATGGCAGCTGAAGGCATTTAGTGCACCCCTGTATAAAAACAGGGTTTTGTTTGCACGCATTTGCAAACATATGTGTAAGCCATACTGCCTACGTCAAGGTTCCTCTATGTACTGCAGTCCTAATTCTATAACTTTTATCAGTCCAGAGCACCTGTTGTGAATTTTTGCACCCCAGTTCCTATGTTTTTGTACATAGGACATGGAAACATGGCTAAGTGACTCAAGTATGTGTGAAATTTTAGGAACTGGGGTGCAGAAAAATATCAGCAGGTGTTCTGGGCTGATGAATCAAAATTTGAAATATTTTGCTGTAGCAAAAAGCAGCTTGTCCGAGAAGGGCTGGGGAGCGGTATGATAATGAGTCTGCAGGCAAAAGTAATAAATGGTGGAGGTTCCTTGCAAGCTTGGGGCTGCATTTCTGCAAATGGAGTGGGAGATTTGGTCATAATCAATGGTGTCCTCAATGCTGAGAAATACAACAACCCCAAAAATGCAGCCAAGTTAGGGACTATTATCAGTATAAAGAAGAACAAGGAGCCCTGGAAGTGATAGTTTGGCCCCAAAGAGCCCTGATCCCAACATCATCAAGTCTATCTGGGATTACAGGAAGAGACAGAAGGGTTTGGGGAAGCCTAAATCCACAGAAGATTTGTGGTTAGTTCTCCAAGATGTTTGGAACAACCTACCTGCCAAGTTCTATCAAAAACTGTGTGCAAATGCACTTAGAAGAATTGAAGAATTTATGCTATTTTGAAGGTAAAGAGTGGTCACACCAAATATTGATTTGATGTGGATTTCTCTTCTGTTCATTTACTTTCCATTTTGTTAACCACTTAAGGACCAGAAGATTTTGCTGCTTAATGACCAGGCCCTATTTTGCGATTCGGCACTGCATTCATTTAATGGACAATTGCGCGGTCGTGCAACACTGTACCCAAATGAAAAAAATGAAACTGACGTCCTTTTTTCCCCACAAATAGAGCTTTCTTTTGGTGGTATTTGATCATCTGTGCGATTTTTATTTTTTGTACTATAAACAAAAAAACGCGACAATTTTGAAAAATAAAAAAAAACAATATTTTTCACATACTGCTATATAACATTCCCGAAAAAAAAAAAATGTAAAAAATATAATTTTTTTAACATTTTAGGCCAATTAGTTTTCTACTACATATTATTGGTAGAAAAAATCGCAATAAGCATATTTTGATTGGTTTGCGCAAAAGTTTTTGCGTCTACTAACAACGGGAAAGATTTATGTCATTTTTTTTTTTACTAGTAATGGCGGCGATCTGTGATTTTTTGTGGGACTGCGACTTTGCGGCGGACAGATCAAACCCCTAACTGACATTTATGACACTTTTGGGGGTACCAGTGACATTTCTACAGTAATCAGTGCTAAAAATATGTACTGTTACTGTAATAATGCCATTGGCAGGGAAGGGGTTAATAAATACTATTAGTGATCAAGGGGTTAAATGTAAGCCTAGGGGAGTGATTCTAACCATAGGGGGTTGGGCTTGTGAGATGATCACAGAGACATGTGATCCTACATAGCAGGATCACATAGACTCTGTGATCACTTTAGGGAGAATGACGTACGGCTGTGTTTACATCAGCCGTCTGTCCTTCTCTGTCAGCGGGGGGAGATCGCGAGTGGCCAGCGGCCATTGGAGCCACCTGTCACACGCACTGGCTCCCCGGCTGATGAGCGGGGGCAGAGTGTGCCGCCAGGGGCGCGCGCTCACCCCCTAGAGTCTCCTGAGCGGGCTACGTAGTACTACATTGGTTTTCCCAGGAGCGGCCGCCTGCCACAGTAAATCTGCGGTGGGCAGTTGTCAAGTGGTTAACTACCTCAATACTGGGCACTTAAACCCCCTTCCTTCCCAGACCAATTTTCAGCTTTTAGCGCTGTTGCAATTTGAATGACAATTGCGCGGTCATGCAACACTGTACCTAAACCAAATTTGTGTCATTTTTTCCCCACAAATAGAGCTTTCTTTTGGTGGTATTTGATCATCGTCAGGTTTTTTCTTTTTTGGTGCACAAATAAAAAAAGACTGAAAATTTTGAAAAAAAAAAAAAAGTTTTTTTGTTTAGGTTATAAAATTTTGTGAATAGATAAGTTTTTTCCTGCACTGATGAGCACTGATGACACCGCACTGACAGGCACTGATGAGGAGACACTGATGGGGTGGCACTGATGGGGTGGCACTGATATGCAGCACTGATGGGCACTGATAGGTAGCACTGATATGCAGCACTGATGGGCACTGATATGTGGCACTGATAGATAGCACTGATATGCAGCATTGGTGGGCACTGATTGGCGGCACTGATGGGCACTGATAGGTGCCACTGTTGGGCGGCAATGATCGGCACTGATCGGCACTGATGGGGGGCACTGATCGGCACTGATGGGGGGGCACTGATGGGCACTGATAGGCGGCACTGGTGGGCAGTAATGGGCACTGGTGGGCAGCACTGATAGATGGCAATAACGGCACTGGTGGGCAGCACTGATAGATGGCATTGGTGGGCAACACTGATAGGGAGGGCACTGGGGGGCTCTCTGAGCCCTGCTTGCCATCCCTGGTGGCCATGGTGGGCATCCCTGGTGGTCATGGGTGGGCATCCCTGGTGGCTTAGTGGCACCCCCCCCCCCAAGGCTGCACTGGTAATCAATCATCTGATTACATGCACAGACCCCCCCTGTGATCAGTGAGTAATTAGAAATACTCACTGATCACCCCCGCAGCAGCACCGATCCTCTTCTCTTCTCCTCACTGACAGGATCTGTCAGGAGGAGAAGAGATCGAAGCCGTTACAACGGCTCTATTTACATTACATGACGGCTGTGATTGGACACAGCCGTCATGTGATCAGGAGGGCCAATCACAGGGCCCTCCTGCCGAATGATGTTGCTCTGTGTCCGAGGGGGACAGGCGCATGGAGATCGCGCCGCTGCGCGTGCCCGCGGCGGCGCGATCTCTCTCCTTCTGAAGGACGTTCCGGAACGTCCATTCAGAAGGACGAGACTCCCACCCGGCCGTATATTTACAATGGCCCGGGTAGGAGGTAGTTAATTAATAAAACTATTAATCCTGTCCTGTATCAATGGTTCAGGCTGGTGGTGTAATGGTGTTGGGGATATTTTCTTGGCACACTTAGTACAAATTGAGCATTGTCTAAACACCACTGCTTGTGGCTGATAAGTAAAAAGGAGTGGATTCTCCAAGGTCTCACTGGGATCACAGTGACAACATTGACCATTTATAGTTATGTCCATATATGGTAAATTACATCAAACAGGAGACACTGCCCCTTTTTAATATCAGCTGTCATCTGCTGAAACTGGCATTCAATGGGAGTAATGCAACAGGGCTGAACATGTGTCAGTGGGCAGCACTGTTGCCTTGTTGTGCATGTAAGGGGCAGGTGGGTGGTTGGTCATCATGTCCTCAATGTTTCCTTCCTAATCTTCTGGACTATGCTTGGCACCTTGTAACTGGTCACTTTGTTCACATGGGGTACTTTGTTTTGTGTCATCTTCATCAATGCCATGGGACAAGGCTGAGGCAGCCATTAAGGAAATAGTTGATCCTAAGGCAGACCTCTACAATTAGAGAGGAGCATGCACCTCTAACACGGTAACTGTCTCCAGTTCCCACTGGCAATGTACAACTTCTCTGTGATCTGTATTTAGGAGGGACATGCGGAGCTTTGTCCATATCCACCTGCCTAGCATTTTCCACTACTTTTTTCCCCGTATTGAACTTGGCTCTGCCGTGCACTCTGCGTGGGCTCTACATGTGCATTTATTTAACTATTGAACCACTTTACAGGATGGGTATGAAATGTCTCTGGCCCAAATCTGCTCCCATTGTTGGATTTCACCTGCGATTATAGCCAGTCACTGTTATAGCTGCTAGCAATATTCACTGTCTTCTCCTGCTGGGGATGGCTTCCCCGGGCCCCCCCCCCCCCCTTTGCCAGAGGAAGACAATGGCCCAGCAGGAGGGATTCCCGTATCAACACTCTGTGCTAATGGATGAATCAAGCAAATTTCTTTCCTGCAACCACAGTTGCAAAAAATAAATTTGCTCCGAGTGTGGTCGACCTAAGTTCAGAGGCATGCTCCAGTGTTGGTGTCTTCAGGGCAAACCCCAGGTCCAATGAGTTTACATCTCAATGGTGATAGGTGACCTCCTTCTGCTCCTTGTGGGTATCATTCTCTGCCTCTCTCTCTTACGGGCTCCTGTTTCAGCTTGCTCTCTACGGGGAAAAATCCCCAAACCCTCCCTAATTACCTCTCCAATGGGTTCTCCACACACTGTACTACTCTCCCATATTTATATATCTCAGGTTTAGTGGACCGGACCCAGAGAAGAATCCGGCAAAAGACCAAAGAACCAGGAAAGGCATTAATTCCTACCCTCCCGTCCAGGACAGCATATATCTAGCTATTTTAACCAGCTTACATGCAGGTCAGTTGACATTAGACATCATGATTAAAGTGAATCTTCCTCACTGGATGATGTATTTAAGGCTGGATGGACATCGTAGGACTTATAGGGACTCAAAATCTGTGCTTGTGTTTTTTTTTTTTTTACTGCTTTTTTTTTTTTGTGAATGCTCATTCACATGAGTGGATGGTATCTGGGGCACCCCTCATGTTGAAGGGGGCATCCAGATTCCAATAACCCCCCATGTTAAGGGCTTGTTGCCTGGTTTGGTTTAGGAGGGATATTACATGTGTGCCACCCCCCCCCCCTAAAAATGTTAGTTTTGCTTTAGTAAGTTGTATGCATTATACAAATGTGCCACGGGCAGGGTCACAGCATCTCCCAGGCATGTTATTTAATTGAGTTTTGCATTTTTAATCATTCACTTTAGGCTACTAAAATAACTGCTCCCAGCCAAACATTTTTTATTTTTTGCTTTGTCCCCCAGGGCAGTGGCCAGTGCCTCGGACCATTTGTTTGGAAATCTATTGTCTATTAGCCTGGAAAAAGGGTAGAACAATTTTTTTTAACATTGACTTAAATAGAACTCATCACTATTCAGGCTGACTGCCTTTAGAGTCACTACTATAATCAGTATGTAGTATTTGCCTCTTTGAATAATGTTATGCATGTAACAAAATTTTTAATTTTTTGCTGTATATTTGTATCCAGCTCTCTCTGTATTGTCATTGTAATTGTGAACATTTTTTTTTTTTTTTACTTGTATGCTTGTGTATAACTGTTTTAAATCAGTGAAAAAAAGGGAAGGTACTAGAAATATTCCTGGTTCCCCTATAACAGCCCTGGAATTCCCTCAGAAGTATCAGTTTAGGCTGGAATAGCTCTTTAGGAATTGTATGCTCAAACAAGTAAAGTACTGTATATATGTGTATAGATCCATTATTAACAGTAAGAGTTAGTCTACAGGATAAATGTGATTTTGTAATAGTTTTATCTTTAGTTTTATCTTCTAAAAAAGATAAAATGCTCTAATTTAGAATGATTTATAGCAATTTAGCACAAAAGCTGCATAAATGATTTATGGTTAGAAGGACTAACAATCAGGAAATGGTTAGAGCCCAGATGAAAAGTTGGCTTCTATAACCCATTTATCTAAAAAAATACCTATGATTCAAAAGTACATTTACAGTAACTAATTATTACTGGAAACCTTTGAAATACACGTTGTATTATCTGCTTGCTCAGAAATGATGCCCAGCAGCACTCAGTTTACAGTATGAATCCAATCAGTAATCTATTTTACGTTTGTGTACTCTAAATCCTTTGCTTAGTGTTATGGGAGATCAACATATTTATAAAAAAAACATCATCTAACTTATTAATAAATGTAAATTCTTGTTTCGGGAGAATTTTTTTTTTTCTCTATAGCATTTATGCTATGCAAAAAAACTTTTCCCCTTGTATCCTAGAAAGCTGACGTAGATTAATGGGTATCAATATATTCTGAAGGATCTGCATCACTGATCATAGATGTACTTCGGCAATTCTGATAGGTCTAAACGTTCAGTAGCTGAGCCGAACATCTAAATCGTGCAGAACTGAATTTTTTATTATACCATTTATTGCTGCAGCTAAGATAAAGTGGAAAGTAAAGAATAACCCAGTCTAAAGATCAGAAGTCAAAGAAAGTCTAAAGAAAGAAGTCATTAACACCTGTCATTTGCTGGTTTTCTACATAAAAGCATGGATAGTTTTAGTGGTTTTAAACCCTCACATACAGGTGCATCTCATAAAATTAGAATATCATCAAAAAGGTAATTTATTTCAGTAATTCAGTTAAAAAAAGTGAAACTATTTTATATAGATGCATTACACACAGAGTGATATATTTCAAGCATTTCTTTATTTTATTTATTACTCATTTTATTTTTACTTTATTTTTGATGAATATAGCTTATAGTTAGTGAGAACCCAAAATTAAGTATCTCAGAAAATTAGAATATTACATAAGACCAATTAAAAAAAAGGATTTTTAATACAGAAATATTGGCATAGTGAAAAGTATGTCCATGTACAGTATAGTATGCACTCAATACTTTTTTGGGGCTCCTTTTGCATGAATTACAGTATCAATGCGGCGTGGCATGGAGACAATCAGCCTGTAGCACTGCTGAGGTGTTATGGAAGCCCAGGTTTCTTTTATAGTCGCCTTCAGCTCATCTGCATTGTTGGGTCTGGTGTCTCTCATCTTCCTCTTGATAATATCCCACAGATTCTTTGTGGGTCTAAGTGAGACAAGTTTGCTGGCCAGTCAAGCACAGTGATACCATGATCATGAAATCAGGTATTGGTACTATTGGCAGTGTGAGCAGGTGCCAAGTCCTGCTGGAAAATGAAATCAGCATATCTATAAAACTGGTCAGCAGATGGAAGCATCAAGAGCTTTAGAATTTCCTGCTAGAGGGCTGCACTGACTTTAGACTAATTAAAACACAGTGGACCAACACCAGCAGATAACATGGCTCCCCAAATCATCACTGACTGTGGAAACTTCAAACTTGACCTCATGCAACTGGATTCTGTGCCTCTCCACTCTTCCTCCAGTCTCTGTAGCCCAGACCTTGATTTCCAAATGAAATGCAACATTTTACACAGTCCATCCATAAAGATTTGGGGGCCATCTCATCTGGTGTTGATCCACTGTGTTTTATCAAGTCCCACACTTCCAAAAGTACCAATACCTAGTTTAATTATCATGGTATAACTGTGCTTAATTGGCCAGCAAACTCGCCTGAACTTGTCTTCTCTTACCCACACCCTTTCAAAAGTGCAGATCATGTTGAAATCTTTCTTCATCTGTCAGTAGCACAGAGGAGTGGGCAGATAAGCTGCAGTTACAGTATGTGAGAGCTGATTGGAGGATAGGAACACATCCCCATTCGCAAAGCAGAAGATCTGTGTTCTTAATAGACAAGCCCCATTCTGAGCTATTCCCCTTGGTCCCTCCCGACACAAATGTATCTCATGTGCCAGGAAAACTTCTCAGAAG
Source organism: Pelophylax lessonae (assembly GCF_965119305.1). Lineage (NCBI taxonomy): Eukaryota > Metazoa > Chordata > Amphibia > Anura > Ranidae > Pelophylax > Pelophylax lessonae. The sequence goes on from NC_138771.1 coordinate 370,315,533, forward strand.
TGAAATAATGCTTTTAACAGAGGAACAAAGCACCAGAGAGAAATTAAACTTAGAGCTTTAGAGAGATAAGTAAACACTGCAGATATACAGTATCTCACAAAAGTGAGTACACCCCTCATATTTTTGTAAATAGTTTATTATATCTTTTCATGTGACAACACTGAAGAAATTACACTTTGCTACAATGTAAAGTAGTGAGTGTACAGCTTGTATAACAGTGTACATTTTCTGTCCCTTCAAAATAACTCAACACACAGCCAATAATGTCTAAACCACTGGCAAGAAAAGCGAGTACACCCCTAAGTGAAAATGTCCAAATGGGGCCCAATTAGCCATTTTCCCTCCCCGGTGTCATGTGACTTATTAGTGTTATAAGGTCTCAGATGTGAATGGGGAGCAGGTGTGTCAAATTTAGTGTTATTTCTCTCACTCTCTCATACTGATCACTGGAAGTTCAACATGGCACCTCATGGCAAAGAACTCTCTGAGGATCTGAAAAAAAGAATTGTTGCTCTACATAAAGATGGCATAGGCTATAAGAAGTTTGCCAAGACTCTGAAACTGAGCTGCAGCACGCTGGCCAAGACTATACAGCAGTTTAACAGGACATGTTCCACTCAGAACAGGCCTCGCCATGGTCATCCAAAGGAGTTAAGAGCATGTGCTCAGCGTCATATCCAGAGGTTGTCTTTGGGAAATAGACATATGAGGGGTGGGGGGTCAGCCTGTCAGTGCTCAGACCATAAGCCACACACTGCATCAAATTGGGCTGCATGGCTTCCAAAGATGATGCACAAGAAAGCCCGCAAACAGTTTGCTGAAGACAAGCAAACTAAGGAAATGGATTACTGAAACCATATCCTGTGGTCTGATGAGACCAAGAAAAATGTATTTGGTTCAGATGGTGTCAAGCGTACGTGGCGGAAACCAGGTGAGGAGTACAAAGACAAGTGGGCTTTGGTCAAATATCAGGGCTTTTAACAGGGGGAATCTGCTCCACACAGAGTGATTAGAGTGTGGCACACCCTGTGTGCACACCTATGCATGCCGCTAAAAACATTATGGGGTTTATTTACTAAAACTGGAGAGGGCAAAATCCGGTGCATAGAAACCAATTATCTTGTTGTTTCATTTAGTGACAGGAATGTGTTAGACCCAGGATTATTTCTCAGGCACATGCCCAGTGTCTCCAGCAGAGTGCCAACAGCCTTCACATGCTTTGGGACAAAGCAAGCAATTGTAAAGAGCACTGAGGACATTGACATGGGGGTTATTTACTAAAACTGAGGAATGCAAAATCTGATACAACTCTGCACTGAAACCAATCAGCTTCAATGTTTTTTTTGCCAAAGCTTAATTGAACAAGCTGAAGTTAGAAGCTGATTGGCTACCATGCACAGCTGCACCAGATTCTGAGTGCTCCAATTGTAGTAAATCAACACCAGTGTCCCAGATCAAATGCAACCTGTTATTATAAAAATATATAACCGACGTTAGAAGAATAATAAGCATGTGTATGCTGGAGGAGCCATTTGGGGCTTTCCGTTCAAGTGTCTTTTTGTTTAGGAGATAATAGTTTTATTTTTCCATGTATTTTTGTTTGGGGGCTCGAGTGTTCCCACAACATTTTTTTTTAGCTGCTACAAGAAAAAAGGATTTAAGTGTTTAAATTAAAGGTACATCTACTATCCTGCCATTTACTGCCACTCCCAGCTTCCTAGATTTGTTCTGTGTTTATGTGTCCAAAATCTGTACCCTAGCAATACATAAAGATGTGGTGAGAAATGCTTTTTTTTTTTAGCTGAAATGTATGGATGCTGGGCATGCAGTATGTATAAAAAGTGTTAACCATTTATAAGATTCCTTAAAGTGGGAATAGAGGGAGCCTATTGTAAGGTCCAGGAGCTCTTTAGCATCTTGGGAGTCTTGTACCATTCCACCTAAAACCCAATAAACTGTTTCATAAGAAATGGCATATTAAAACTGACTGCATGACAAATTAAATATACAAAGCAACAAATACAACTGTAGGTACTATGTGACTATTTACATATATATCTAGTTCTTAGAGATCATGCAAATACATAAACCCATTAGAGGCTCACAGCTGGTTTTGTTGCAATAGGTCAATGCAAATTGATTCAATTTTGTTTGAAAATAGAGCTAATATTGTATCAATTTTGCGCTTGGAAAACCATCAGCAGGGGGCTTTAAAGCAATAATTGAAAAATAAGTTTGATAAACTCTGCCTCATTCAGTCAATAGCACTGGATAAAAGAGAGCAAGAAAAAGAACCATACTAAAAATAAATGTCCTTTATATTTGAAGGAAACCTGTACAGAAATAAATGTGCTGCTTACCTCTTGCAAGAAATGCAATTTACCTGGCTGGCTTTGGCTTCTGAGTCATAAACAAAAAATGCAACTAGTGAAGTCAAATGAAAGTCAGAGCTCTTGATGCTCTGCATACAGTACATGTTCTGGGTTGGTTACATAGAAAAATATTGAAACGTTTGCCTTAGAATAATTTTGTCTAAAAATGAATTGCCAGATAATTAACAGACTTCTGTAATGGCAAAGCCCAATCCATTCATTTTTTTTTGTTAATACAATTTTCCTTAACCAGTTGATCTCCAGAGTCATTTTCACAGTTTCTCGCAGACTTATTAACTCAGTAATGGCATATTTTGTTTCTTTTTGAATAAACAAGGCTTTCTAGTTCTGCACAGTTTAACCAGCAAAAATAAATTTAAATGGAAAGTTTTTCTTTGATCTCAACCATTGATCAGTTTAAAACAAGTGTAACTACATTTAAATGTCTGTGATCTATCCTATTTATCCTGAGACAAAATTGGTACACAGCATGGCATTGTTATTAAAAAATGAAATGCTGTTTTTTTCATTATTAGTATTTTACATGATCCTGAAATAATCTAACAAACAAAACAACTGAAAGCACAAGATACTGACTTTAAAAAAAAAAAAATCCTACAAAACCATTTAGGGGTAGTATTGCGTAACAATGGGTTAATGGGTTACTTTCAGAGTTTCATTAAGTTAAATTTGTATTTATACAGTACTGTATTTCAACACTGAGAAGACACAGTACTGCTGCCCAGCACTAAAGTAACTGGTGCTATGATACTTAGAACAGAACTTCAGCTGTCAAACTGATAGAGAATTGGCTCAGCAAATTATGCATCTAGAATGTACTGGGCATGTTCTAGGTCCTTTATTGGATAAAAATGTCCATACAAATAAAACTACACTTTTTAATCATTTTTACATTTTGTAACCTGTTAAGGACCGATCTATTGCAGATTTACTGCTATAGGGAGGCCGATCTATGCAGAATCAAGTATGTATAAATAGTTCTATGTTTCCACGTAGGAGGCGTGTGCTCACCGCTGGTTCTCCACTTCTGCTGTGATTAGTCACAGCAGAAACCGATCAGCTGTTTCAGGCCAATGGATGAATGCCAACACCCACTGATCGGCAAGGAGACACACTGGACATATATCTGCATATGTAACCAATGCAGAGCTCTGTCCTGTCAGCGAGAACATGCTGGATTTTGTTTCCCTGCAAAGCAGTTAATAAAATCAAGCACATCACTTAGTGAAAACCTAAGTAAAACAATGGATCACCTCAGATGTGTAACCCCTTCCCAACCAGTGTCATTAGTACAGTGAAAGTGGATATTTTTAGCATTGATCACTGTATTAGTCATAATAAAAGAATTGTCAAAAACTTATGTTCAAAAGTGTCAGATTGTCTGGCACAATATCACAGTCCCACTATAAGTCGCCGATCCCCGCCATTATTTTAAAAAGTATTAAAAATAAATAAATAAAAAAATCCAATATATATATATATATATATCATAGTTTGTAGAAGCTATAATTTTTTTTATAATTTTTGTGCAAACCAATCAATATACAGTAAGCTTATTGAGATTTTTATTTTTATCAAAAATATATATCAGAATAAATGTTGGCTTAAATGTAGTGAGAATAATTTTTTTTATTGAATATGTTTTATAGCAGAAAGTAAAATATATATATATATATTTTTTTTTTAAAAATTGTCATTATTTTTTTGTTTAAAAAAAAAAAAAAACAGTGGTGATAAATTACCACCAAAACAAATTGTGGGGAAAAAAATGACATAAATGTCATATATGTACAGCGTTGCATGACCACACAATTGTCAGTTAAAGTAACACAGTGCCGTATAGCAAAAATGACCTGGTCATGAAGGGGGGGGGGGTAAATCATCCAGAGGTCAAGTGGTTAAACTCTATTATATCAATACACTCAAAAAAACTATGTAGTGATTAAAGCATATCTATAAAGGTTTTATTAAATAGAGTTTACAGTTTAAACAGTATACTTAGCTAAAATAAAATGGGTTTGTTATGTGTGCAGAATTTCTGGCTATGCAGGGCAACACAACAGCACTGGGAATGTGTGTTGGCGTTGCATTCAGAATGAATGGTGTGAACGGGTCATAAAGGATAATTGTGTAGGTTGACCATATGAACCATTGGAACATCAGCTAAGTGCAGGCGACAATATTAAAGGAAGTGCTTAGGTTTATAATCAAGACAAATTGTGGTCTTATTTATTATTTTGACGCCAGAGTGAGGAAATGCATAGTAATCTCAATTTCTTAATTTCTCTTCAATATAATTTGGTCAGTATGGTTTATTACACTTTGCATTTCATCATGAAAATTGGTGTTCACGTTGTTTGAGTGAATTTGTATTTTCCAAATGCATGTTGAAAAACCAAACAAACAGGAGTAACATATGATCAGTTACTACGGTAAAAGTTAAGGAAACAGTTACTAAGGTAATTTTTACATCTAAGTTCTTACTAAGACAACACCATTTTTATGCTCAAAAAAAACAAAAAAGACACAGGACAAACAAAGGCGAGACAAACAAAAAAGACAAAGACAGTTGGGACTTTAAATGAGGCGGTGCCCGCCCAGGGCTAACCGCCTCCATCCCTATTGAGTATAAAGAAGAGGGAAGGGGAATAAAATGGATAAAAAATTGATAAAAAGGGTAATTGGGGGACCGGCATATTGGTAAGATCTGTATTATATGGTATAAAAAATATATGTATATACATAACATAATGTTAAATTTAATCTTAAAAAAGCCGATACCCTATATAATATAGTAAAGTAAAACGGGAAAGGGGGACAAAGCGGGACTTTAAATGAGGTGTGCGGAGTCGGTGGTCACAATGAAAGGATACAGTCATATGGAAATAAAGATTTTAATGTATGTCATATAGAAGTATGCACATATAACATAAACACATTAGTACAAATTACATCAACACTGCATATGTAAAATGACACAATCCAAGGGTAATACCAGATCATGACTCATGGAATATACAATGGGAGAAGTAGATCATTGATAAGAACAAATTTAAAAGATAACATGTTAATATTGGTAAAGAGTGCATCCATAATAGGCTCAACGCGTTTCGTGGATACATTCCACTCGTCAGGAGCCAAGTGCACCCCAAATCAACATTTCAAGGGAAAATCATTTCAAACAGAATGTTGTGGATGGGTACTCCCAAAGGGTCAAAGAATTCTGTTCCGGGAGCTGTAGGGGCCCAGACTGAGGCCGAAGGCATACCACATAGGCATTCCATAATGTCATAAGGGTGACAAAAATGTTTAAGAGATGATATCAAGGTATGGATCTCCAAGGATATCTATATAGGTAAGGATAATGGGTTAATATAAAAAAATATAAAAAAGGTTTTCACTGTGAAAACAGTGGCAAATATAAAGTAATAAAATTGATATAGAGGTAAATCTAGAGGTAAGTATAAATACCTAAATAGATTGAGTTGATCGAAAGAAATAGACAGGATGGTCTGAAAAACTTTAGGAATACTGAAAAAAGAGGAACCGGTTGGTAACAAATATATAAAGGTTGGTAAAAACCACACCCAGCAAGAATAATGAATGAGTGATGGTGACTAGGTGAGTAAGGTGTTAAATAAGGGGGCAAAGGTGAAAGGGTGAATGAGGGTGGAAAGTGAAGGAATAGAGAAGAAAAGTGCCCTGATTCAAAGTGACGATCTGAGAATAGGGAAAACCAATAAATGAGAAATGAAGGAATGTTGTGTTAGTTATAGTCCAAACCACCAAGGGAAATGATAGGGAGTGTGAAAAAACCAAGGTGCTCAAAAAAGCGTCAGAGGGCGAATAGGGTGACAATGGGGAATGCCAAGGGAAATACCTAATGATGGCCACAGCAAGGGGCTCCTAGCGTCACTTCCGCGCTCAAAAGTGGAGGAGGCGTTGTCATGTCCGGGGTAAAGTACCGTCCCGGATCCAGACACACGCCACCTCCCTATATATGAGCGCGAGAATGGAATCACGTGGCGGTGCGAGGACGCCAACAATAGACGTCACACGCACAGGCATGGATGACGTGGCGCCGAGGCACAGCGGGGAGTCGCCCACACTCCCGCGCCCAATCCGAGGACGGGCAGAGGGGGAGGAGGGAGGCCGCCGAAGCGTCTCGCAGCTCCCGGAAGTAAACAACAGACCATGGGATATGTCCAACCATACAATAACAATCTACATGTTCCGAGTGTAATATTGCCCATAGCAGAAAAAATATGATGAAAATGAATGTATGATGATATATTGTAAAATATGTTACCAAAAATAGTAGTTGTAGGCCAAAAACGGGGGGGGGGAGCCTACATGGGGGCCAACCGCAAACAACCACACACCTCCATCCCTATGAATATTCAAAAAGAACAAAAAAGACACAGGACAAACAAAGGCGAGACAAACAAAAAAGACAAAGACAGTTGGGACTTTAAATGAGGCGGTGCCCGCCCAGGGCTAACCGCCTCCATCCCTATTGAGTATAAAGAAGGGGGAAGGGGAATAAAATGGATAAAAAATGGATAAAAAGGGTAATTGGGGGACCGGCATATTGGTAAGATCTGTATTATATGGTATAAAAAATATATGTATATACATAACATAATGTTAAATTTAATCTTAAAAAAGCCGATACCCTATATAATATAGTAAAGTAAAACGGGAAAGGGGGACAAAGCGGGACTTTAAATGAGGTGTGCGGAGTCGGTGGTCACAATGAAAGGATACAGTCATATGGAAATAAAGATTTTAATGTATGTCATATAGGAGTATGCACATATAACATAAAGACATTAGTACAAATTACATCAACACTGCATATGTAAAATGACACAATCCAAGGGTAATACCAGATCATGACTCATGGAATATACAATGGGAGAAGTAGATCATTGATAAGAACAAATTTAAAAGATAACATGATAATATTGGTAAAGAGTGCATCCATAATAGGCTCGACGCGTTTCGTGGATACATTCCACTCGTCAGGAGCCAAGTGCACCCCAAATCAACATTTCAAGGGAAAATCATTTCAAACAGAATGTTGTGGATGGGTACTCCCAAAGGGTCAAAGAAGTCTGTTCCGGGAGCTGTAGGGGCCCAGACTGAGGCCGAAGGCATACCACATAGGCATTCCATAATGTCATAAGGGTGACAAAAATGTTTAAGAGATGATATCAAGGTATGGATCTCCAAGGATATCTATATAGGTAAGGATAATGGGTTAATATAAAAAAATATAAAAAAGGTTTTCACTGTGAATACAGTGGCAAATATAAAGTAATAAAATTGATATAGAGGTAAATCTAGAGGTAAGTATAAATACCTAAATAGATTGAGTTGATCGAAAGTAATAGACAGGATGGTCTGAAAAACGTCAGGAATACTGAAAAAAGAGGAACCGGTTGGTAACAAATATATAAAGGTTGGTAAAAACCACACCCAGCAAGAATAATGAATGAGTGATGGTGACTAGGTGAGTAAGGTGTTAAATAAGGGGGCAAAGGTGAAAGGGTGAATGAGGGTGGAAAGTGAAGGAATAGAGAAGAAAAGTGCCCGATTCAAAGTGATGATCTGAGAATAGGGAAAACCAATAAATGAGAAATGAAGGAATGTTGTGTTAGTTATAGTCCAAACCACCAAGGGAAATGATAGGGAGTGTGAAAAAAACCAAGGTGCTCAAAAAAGCGTCAGAGGGCGAATAGGGTGACAATGGGGAATGCCAAGGGAAATACCTAATGATGGCCACAGCAAGGGGCTCCTAGCGTCACGTCCGCGCTCAAAAGTGGAGGAGGCGTTGTCATGTCCGGGGTAAAGTACCGTCCCGGATCGAGACACATGCCACCTCCCTATATATGAGCGCGAGAATGGAATCACGTGGCGGTGCGAGGACGCCAACAATAGACGTCACACGCACAGGCATGGATGACGTGGCGCCGAGGCGCAGCGGGGAGTCGCCCACACTCCCGCGCCCAATCCAAAGACGGGCAGAGGGGGAGGAGGGAGGCCGCCGAAACGTCTCGCAGCTCCCGGAAGTAAACAACAGACCATGGGATATGTCCAACCATACAATAACAATCTACATGTTCCGAGTGTAATATTGCCCATAGCAGAAAAAATATGATGAAAATGAATGTATGATGATATATTGTAAAATATGTTACCAAAAATAGTAGTTGTAGGCCAAAAACGGGGGGGGGGGGGAGCCTACATGGGGGCCAACCGCAAACAACCACACACCTCCATCCCTATGAATATTCAAAAAGAACAAAAAAGACACAGGACAAACAAAGGCGAGACAAACAAAAGAGACAAAGACAGTTGGGACTTTAAACACACTTCTTTGACCCTTTGGGAGTACCCATCCACAACATTCTGTTTGAAATGATTTTCCCTTGAAATGTTGATTTGGGGTGCACTTGGCTCCTGACGAGTGGAATGTATCCACGAAACGCGTCGAGCCTATTATGGATGCACTCTTTACCAATATTAACATGTTATCTTTTAAATTTGTTCTTATCAATGATCTACTTCTCCCATTGTATATTCCATGAGTCATGATCTGGTATTACCCTTGGATTGTGTCATTTTACATATGCAGTGTTGATGTAATTTGTACTAATGTGTTTATGTTATATGTGCATACTTCTATATGACATACATTAAAATCTTTATTTCCATATGACTGTATCCTTTCATTGTGACCACCGACTCCGCATACCTTATTTAAAGTCCCGCTTTGTCCCCCTTTCCCGTTTTACTTTACTATATTATATAGGGTATCGGCTTTTTTAAGATTAAATTTAACATTATGTTATGTATATACATATATTTTTTATACCATATAATACAGATCTTACCAATATGCCGGTCCCCCAATTACCCTTTTTATCCATTTTTTATCCATTTTATTGCCCTTCCCCCTTCTTTATACCATTTTTATGCTATTGGTTGGAGTAAAATGCATAATAACACACCATATGGTACCTTAAAATGCTTGCATTAATGTTTTGTGGTACCATTCACTAAAGCCATGCAAATGTTTTGTGTTCCCAATAAAGTCCCGGGTGCATTTTTTTACTAAACCAGTGTTAGAACCATCACATAAATGTTTTGTAAAGCCATTCATTTTGAAATTCAAATTCAAATGTTTTTTCCAATAAATGCCCAGGTACATTTTTTTCTGTGCATTGGGGTGCCTTGGCAGTTTATTTAAAATTATTGGACTTCCTAAATCAGTGTCAACACAATCACATAAAGCAGGTTAACATGTATGCAATATTGCAAACCTCATAGGCCTAACAATCGCCAAGCCCAAGCAACTTAATTTTTCCAACATTCCTTACAATTGGATCACAAATAATGTGCCTTTGTTATCCTCTGTTTATAGAAACAGCAGGTACAGGATAAGAGCATGGAATGCTCTCTTGCTTTCTGGAAATGAAATGCCATATTTAGATCCTCTTAGCTACAACATAGGGATGGAAAGTGGCCACATACAGGAAGATATCTATTTTTTGATGCAGTATCTTTGAGTTCTAAATTTCTGGAATTTTACATTTTGGATCAATATTTTTGATGCAGTATCTTTGAGTTCTAAATTACTGGAATTTTATATTTTGGAACAAACAATTTTGGTTCTGATATATCTTTATTATCAGTGGGATAAACTTATTTTATATGAAAATAATAGTATTAAGCCAGCCATAGCCATAGATTATTTGAATCTAAGCAGGTTCAGCAGAGACTGGCCGAGATTCAAAGCATCTACGGGCAGGCTGATTGTAACCAAGTCGATCCATTGGAGAACCAAGCGATTTTCTTTCCTGCAACCCGTGCTTGCAGGAAAGAAAATTGCATTATCTATGGCCTGTCGTTGGGTTTTACTTTACCTTTAGAGCTTAAAGCAACTATAAAAAAAACAATATGTCTGAGACACCTTCCATCTTAACTTATAAGCTGATGCTATGGGCATTGGTACATCTTTCATTTTTACCACACATCTTAAAAAATGAAAATGTATTAGCTGGTTTACTGTGCTCCAGTTGGGACAAAGTTAAACCCGGACACTTTTTAGTAATTCCCTCCTATAAAGAAATATTGGATTTCAATTTTTTATTAGCCAGGGTATCTCTGCAGGACAGGTAGTCAATAATACAGATTTTTTTGTAGCCTGCTTTTTAATTTTGTTGCCTGAGTCTTCTTAAAGTAAAGCATTTCTAAATCCATAATAGAATTATTATTGTTAGTGTCCAGGGCTGCTTGTCTGTCCCTAATTTATTGTATTTACTGGTTGTTCAGTTACATGTGAACAGCCACAGAAAGACAAGGTGTCTGTCAGCCTGTCATTGATTTGTACTTCCTAGTCGTCACTGGTTTTGTGATCTTTGCTGCTGACATATGCTGATTCTTGATGAACTGAAAGCTCCAACTGGCCAGGAGAACTAGCATTAGAGTTTGCTGTGATTGAGAATTAAAGTTAAGAGGTTATGGATGGCTTCTTTTTAGGCTCTTTTAATGCTTGTCAACAATATGCATATATTTAAGTGGCTATGGTCTCAGTACAGGTCAGACAAGCTTTATAGGCAAAAGAAGACCAGATGCTGATCATTTCAGCTCCTGGATTTAGCATTGTCAGAAACAGTTTGCAGTTTCAGCACTAGTGCTGGCTGGGCCCCACAGAATCTGCTGGGACTGGCCTCCATTTTAAAACAGAGCTGGGGTAAAAAGCTACTATTTCAGTGTCATTTTAAAATGGTTCTGAGGACTCAAGTGGTTAAGAATACACATTTACCCACTTTAAGGCTGGGGAATAGTTTGAATTTTTTTTAATAATAAGTAAATGTTGGGTGAATGCCAGAATAAATGTATATTACATGAATGATCAATAGCATGAATACAACAGTAAAGTGATTTCACAGAATTAATGTGGGTGCACAGAAGTGAATTTGGTTAAATACTTTATTCAACTGATATCACTTGAGTAAAATTGCTTTAAAAATGGGTAATCACTCTTGTGATAAATAGAAGTAAAATGCAAATTCAAGTCTTGGGTGAAAGATGTGTGAATCTTGGGAGAAATATGTGTGAATCTTGGGTAAAACAAATTTACACGTTAGGTCATTTCTATTACTTTTTTAAGTTACTGCTCAATATTGTGCATTCTCTTTTTCTTTTATTTTGTGTTTTCAGCTGCTAAGTTCTGAAGGTGCTATATCACATGAAAGCATTAACTGTAAAAAACACATATAAGTTACATAGTTACATAGTAGGTAAGGTTGAATAAAGACAACAGTCCACCCAGCTCAACCTGTGTAGGTGTGTGTGTGTCAGTGTCGATAATCAAATCCCTATATGTTGTGGTTTTCTTTAGGATGCACATCCAAGAGTGTTTTAAAAATATCAATATTCCCCACTGACACCACCAATTGTAAGGGAGACAGTTCCAGGTTCTTACGGCCCTGACAGTGAAAAACCCTCTTCGTAGCTTAAGGTTAACCCGCTTATCCTCCAATCTCATTATGTGGCCCAGTGTCCTCTTACACTCCCTTAGACTGAATAGCTTTTTTCTATCCTGGGATAACCATTAAGGTATTTATAAATAGCTATAATTTCCCCTCTCAAGCTTCTCTTCTCCAATGAGAATAAATGCAGTGCTTGTAGTCTCTCCTCATAATTTATGTCCTCCAATGCTCCAATTATTAATTTTGTTGCTCTTCTTTGGCTCCAGCACATCCCTTCTGAGGACTGGTGACCCAGAACTGGACAGAATACTCCAGAAGTGGCCAGACCAGGGTTTTATAAAGTGGCAGGAATATAGTTTTATCTCTGGAGTATATACCTTTTTATGCATGCTAAAGTTCTGCCAGGTTTGGTAGCTGCAGCTGGACATTGCATGCTATTGCACAGTTTATCTTCCACTAGGACCCCTAGATCTTTCTCCATCCTTTTTTTTTTTTTTTTTTTTTTTTTTAATTCAAAGTTTATTAGGAGAGGAAAAGGCACACAATACAGGCAAGATCAGCAGTACAAGTCTATACACAGCAAATATAGAGACAAACAGCTCAGAGTCTAAAGCATAAAATAACAGCAAAAGCCGCCCCTAAACCAGAGGGCAGTGGTATCAGACGTCGTATCTGACTGCCACAGGGGAATAGGTCCCCGGAGAGGCCTCCCCCTCCACCGGCATCTGTCACATGGCCGGACTACGGAGGCGGAGAAAAGACAACCCCGGCGGGCCCATCCCCCCACAGCCAGCTATGCGAAACCCATGCATGTATGCCCGTGAGGGAAGGAGCGAGGAACAAAAAAGAGAAAGCAGGGTTATTAACATTTCCCTTCCTCTCCTTTTCCTTTTTTAATATTATCCCAAAGAGGGTGGGGAGATCCCACCTAACGAGAGAGAAAGACAGGAGGGTGAAAACAGTAGGGGGGAGAGGGGGGGAGATGAAGGAGGAGACAGGGGATAAAAAGGGGGGGGGAGGGAGATGGCCACCCGATCCGCCAGAAACAAGCTAGATCACCAGGTCTTTGTATTCCGCAGAAAAACTGAACTCATGCCAGTAGTACCATCTTTTGAGGAACTTCTCCCTCGTGCCCCGTTCAGCAGCAACAAGATCCTCCATTTCATTAATGCTAGCTACTTTCCGCAACCACATAGCTACTGTAGGTGGCTGGGACTGCTTCCAGAGAGGAGGGATACAGCTTTTGGCAGCCGTGAAGAGCAGCGGCAGAATGGATTTTTTGTAGGATGCTCGTGGGAAACTGTTGTGGTGAAGGAGAAAGAGAGCAGGATCCAAAGTGAGGGCATGGTCTGTGAATTTTTGTGCGATGCGTAAAACCTCAGCCCAAAAGGGTTGCAGGCGGCTACAGGACCAAAAAATGTGGAGAAGGGAACCCACCTCCTCCCCACATCTCCAGCAGAGGTCCGAGCAAGAAGGGAACATTCTGCGTAACCTGACCGGAGTGTAGTACCACCTGGTCAGCAGCTTGTATCCCGTTTCCTGATATTTGGTACAAGTGGAAGTTTTGTACGTGAAAAACATAATGCGATCAATCTGGTGATCCGTGAAAGAGAGGCACAGGTCGCGTTCCCACCTGTCAAGATACAGGGGGCGAGAGGAAGGGTCATCCGACGGCCCCGTTAACAGGCGGTATATCAAAGAAATGGTATGTCGTAATGGAGAGGTCGACGCACACAGTTCCTCAAAGGGCTTTAGGCGTCTATTAAATGAGGTTGCAGGTGGAAGGGACTGTAGAAAATGTGCTAGTTGCACCTTCTGCCAGAAGGATAGAGCCGCAAAGGAGTTACTGGAAAAGAGAGTCTGACGCGAGACCCATTTCCCTTGAGCAATGAAGTGCCTAGCCTGGTGGAAGCTGTCGGACTTCAAGACATGGAAGCCCTTATCCGTCCTACCTGGGGAGAAGTGCTGATTTTCGAGCACCGGCAACAGAGGCGAAGGGAGAGAGGCAATCAGGCCGGCCTCGCATATCCTACGCCCCAGCTTAAGGGTAGCTCCCACAGTCAGATGCTCCGACACATGCTTAGGCAAGTCGGAAGCCCCCCACAGGAGGGAGTCCGGAGGGGGATCCCCCGGACTTCGCTCAATCCTGATCCACTGTTTTAAGTGACCATGAACCTGCCAGTCCACAATCCTGGTAAGGTGACATGCTTCGTAGTACATCGTCGCGTCTGGGAAGGCCATGCCTCCACAGAGCTTGGGCATTCGGAGAACCTTGAGGGCAAGGCGGGGGGGCCCCTCACCCACAGAAATTTACGGAAGGTTTCGTTGATTTTGCGCAGGAAGGCTGAAGGGACTGCGATTGGAAGGGCTTGCAATACATATAGCAAACGAGGCATGACATTAATTTTGATAATATTGCAACGCCCAAACCAAGAGAACAATCCCTTCTGCCACTCCTCCAGATCCTTCCAAATACGAGAGAGGAGAGGAGGGAAGTTAAGTTCGAATACGCGGTCGGGGCAGTTGGGGAGGGAGATACCCAAGTATTTGATATGGGAAGAGCTCCACTTAAATGGGAAGTCTTGCCGGAGGAGGGCCAGCAAAGCCGGAGGCATCGCCACAGGCAGGGCCTCCGACTTCTGATGGATAATCTTATAAGATGAAAGAGCTTCGTAAACACGGAACTCCTTCATAAGATTAGGCAAGGATACAAGAGGTTTCGTGAGGAAAAACAGGAGGTCATCGGCGTAAGCTGCAACCTTCGGGGCCAGCGATGAGGAGATGGTCAACCCGGCTATGTCCACATTAGCTCTGACGGAGCGCAAAAAAGGTTCCAGCGTCAGGACAAAGATCAGGGGCGACGGGGGGCAACCCTGCCGCGTCCCATTAGAGATCTCTAACGGGTGGGAGAGCAGACCATTTATCTTAACACAGGCCGACGGGTTGGAGTAAATCGCACGGATCCAAGACAACATACGTTGCCCGAGGCCGACATGCTCCATCGCCCCCATTAGAAAATCCCAGTTTACCCGATCAAATGCCTTTTCGGCATCCGTCGAGAGAAGCAGCATAGGGGTCTTCCGCGCACAGGCCAAATGCAACAAATCCAGGGCTTTCGTTGTATTGTCCCTGGCCTCTCTGGAAGGCACAAAGCCCACCTGGTCGTCGTGGATCAACTGTGGGAGCAGAGGGGCCAAGCGAGATGATAGGATCTTGGTAAACAGTTTCAGATCCACATTTAGGAGCGAGATAGGCCTATAGCTCTGGCAGAGGAGGGGATCCTTGCCCTCCTTCGCTATCACAGTAATATGTGCACGAAGCGAGTCCACCAGAAACTCAGCACCCAAGCCTGCCGCATTATATGCAGCCAGAAAGTGCAGGGAGAGAATGTGCGCAAAACATTTATAGTAGGTCAAAGAGTATCCATCTGGGCCCGGAGCCTTGCCCTTCTGAGAGTTCGTCAAGGCGCTCAACAGTTCAACGGGGTGAAGAGGTTCCTCCAGGCGCTCCACGGCATCCAGCGGGAGGGCAGGAAGACCAGAGGCACTAATATATTCCTGAATCCGAGAGCGGAGGTTGTCCCGCGCGGACGCAGTCGTGTCAGGGGTCAGGTTGTATAGAGAGGAGTAGTAGCGGCGAAAGGCTTCCGCTATGCGGTCCGTTGCGTGTACCTTCTGGTTCGGGGAGGCGAGGATTTCCTGGATGAATGTCTGCGCCCTCCGCTGTCGCAGTGCGCGTGCCAAGATTTTCCCACATTTGTCCCCATGTTCATAAAAGACCCTTCTACGCTAGCGATGCCTTCACCCTAAAAAGGGTCAGGGAGCGCAACTGCTTACGAAGAACAGTTAGTTCCTGAAGGACAGATTGGGCCAAGGACCTCTTATGAGCAGCCTCCAGCGACTCCAGTCGCATAAGAAGATCGTGCCTCTGACGGGCACGCTCCCGTTTACGCTGTGAACCGATCTTTATTAGAACCCCCCGCATATAGCTCTTATGAGCTTCCCAGACCATCAGCGGAGAACTGTCCGGGAGGGCATTGGAGGAAAAGAAACGCCCAAGCTCGACTTGCAGCTCCTCCAGTACTTTGGGGTCCTGGAGGAGACTGTCGTTCAGCCGCCATTGCCACTGCCGAGGCTCCGGGGACTGCAAATCCAGCTCAAGGATCACCGGTGCATGATCGGACACAGTGACAGGGCCGATGGAAGACGAGGCGACCTTACCCAGCAAGGCCTGCGGGATCAGGAAGTAATCGATACGCGTGTAGGAAGCGTGGGGGGAGGAGTAGAAGGTATAATCCCGGGACGACGGGTGAAGGATCCGCCACACATCCACAAGGTGAAAGGCATGAAACCCCTTTTTGAGGCGTTTGAGAGCAGCATAGGAGATGTGGGAGGCGCCTCTAGACGCATCCTGGACCGGATCCATGACGAAGTTGAGATCCCCCCCCAGAAGGACCTGACCCTCCATGAAGTCATGGAGTTGCGACAACAGTGGTTCGAGACAGGATATCTGTCCAGTGTTCGGAAGGTAAAAATTGGCGAGGGTGACTGGGACAGAGCCCAGACGGCCCTTAACAAAAAGAGCCCGGCCCAGTTCGTCACTCCACAAATCTAGAAATGTCCACGGAGCTCGTGCACTAATCAAAATGCTGACCCCTCTCGATCTGGAATCAGGTGAGCAGCTGTGGTAGACAGTGGGGAACCGTCTGTCGCCCAACTTCGGAAGTTTAGCGGCTCTAAAATGGGTCTCCTGCAAGAAGCCAACGTGGGCCCGAAGACGGTGAAGGTCATTCAAAATGATGGAACGTTTCTCCGGGGTGTTAAGTCCCTTGACGTTGAGGGTCACCAAACGGACGGGGTCAACCCGGGAGGTGGCCATCTCAAAAAAAAAAAAAGGGGGAGGGGGGGGGGAAGGGGGGAGCAGGAAGAGAAAAGGAAATCAAGAAATAAAGTTTAGGAAGCGGAGGAGAAGAGGTAGCAAGGAGGCAATAATAAGGGGGGGGGAAATAAGGGAAGAAACTACTGTGCCAAAGGGCACTATGAGAACTAGTCTCAGGTCTCCTGAGGTGCCAGACCCACCACCCCTAACCTGGGTGGAGTGTGGGGAACCTCGGCCAAGGAGATCCTATGGGGGGAACGGGGAAGGACACCAACAAAGGAGGAAAGTGGTGACCGCTCCCATCCGTCCCCCTCTCGGCAAAACTCGCGATATAAACCACATACATGTAAGAAAAAAAAAACGTTAAATAAGAATGTAACAACACATAGAAACAACAGCGTCCATCATGAGCATAACTTAGGGAGAGTCGGAAGGAGGAAGACCCCCAGGGGATGCACACCCACATCTCCCCGAAGGGCCCATCCCGGCCCCCGACACCCCAGGTGCATCCAGACCCCACCTCATCAAGACCCCACCGGCCCGCGGTCCCGCGGCCCCGCGAGGCCCCGAGGGGGGTCCCTACCAGCAGCATAAGACCGGTCCGAGCAGGAGGGATGGCCCAGAGGGGAGGGACTGAGGAGTAGGAAGGGGGGGAAAGAGAGAAGGGAAGGCGGGAGGGGGGAGGAAGGAGTGTGGGAGAAGGGTGGGGGAAGGGAGGGGAGTAGGGGGAGAGGAAGGAAGGGAAGAGGAAGAGGAGGAGGGGGAAGGAGAGAGGGAAGAGGGGGAAGGGGGCAAAAAGGGGGAAGGGGGGGTAATGTAGAAGAAGGGAGGGGAGGATGGGGGACGTGGAAGGGGGAGAAGAAGGGAGGGGGGGAGGAGGGGGAGGGGGGAGAGGAGGGGGGAGGGGAGGAGAGGGGAGGGGAGAGGAGGGGGGAGGAGGGGGGGGAGGAGGGGGGGAGGAGGGGGGAAGAGGGGGGGAGGGAAGGGGAACGGAGGGGGGAGGAAGGAAGGAGGAGAGGGAGAAGGAGCAGAACATACCCAGAATAGCTTCTTACAAACACTTAAGCACCAATCCCAAATAGTAACCATGCAGCCCAAGAGCTCAGAGGCCAATCACTGGGCAGCGAGCGGGAGGACCCAACCACCCAAAGAGCAGGGCAATAGGCGCCACGGATATAGCGCTAGTGTAAGCGCAGTCGGGCTGGGTCCCCCCACCGGGCATCCCACGGCCCCCCACGAGGCGGAGCCCGGGTCTCCGCGCCACGGAAGCCCGGACCCCGGCAGCCCCCTCCCCCCACACATATCAACAGCATTGCAAATTAAAACTACAGTGACAGCAGCCCCCAACGTCCCCCCCCCCCCAGAACCAGAGTCCGGAACAAGGCAGTTTCGAGCTTACGTCCAACCAGGAGCATGCACATCCCTGTCCCCGGAACAACGGAGGGGAAGGGACACAGCGGCCGGGGGGGGGGCAACAACATCCAAGGAAAGGGGAGCCACAATCGTCACCGGGGAGCAAAAGCAATGTCGGACCGTATTCCAGGAGGGAGGGGGCCAATAAAGCAGGGACATGTAAGGTTCATCAAGGGGCACCAAGGGACCGCAGGATGAACCACGAGGGATCAGGCCGCATAGCACAGTACCCGGGTCATCAGGGAGCCACACGGGAGGGAGGGGGGGCAGCACGGAGCGGGCCACAGCAGTCTGACAAAAAATCACAGGGGGGATAGTGCAGGAAGTCCATGGGCAGTTACGCTACGACAGTCACTAGACAGCACCGGGGTCGGAATGGAGGGGAGATAGGAGAGCGGGGCCATACTCACAGACCGATGCTGGCAGTGAATTAGGTCTCAGGGGCCGCGACCCCCGGCTCACGGGAGCTCCCCCTCGAACGCTGATTCCACCGACGCTGTCTTCTAGGCAAGGGGCGGCTGAATCCTCCAGCTCCCCGACCAAGGTCACGGTCCGGGAGCAGCGCCATCCAGTCCGGGAGATCCACTGGGGGTACATCCAGGAAGGCGAACAAGGCTGTCAGATCAGCGTGTCTGCGGAGGGTGAAAGAGGATCCGTTCTTCTGCACCGTGAGTTGCAGGGGGAATCCCCAGCGATAGGTAATCTCCGGACTCCTGAGCTTTTCTAATAAGGGCTTTAGCATCGCCCGGCGCTGAAGAGTGCCGCGGGCAACATCTGGGAAAATCTGTACCGTCGCCCCATCAAAGTCCACCGGACCCTTCGCCCACGCCTCCTGAAGCACCTTCTCCTTCACGGTGTAACGGTGGAGGCGACAGATCACGTCCCGCGGTCGGGAGGGGTCAGACGGCCGAGCTCCAAGGGCACGATGGACCCTGTCAAAGTCAAAGGAGGCTTGAGGGTCCGGGGTGCACACCAGGGAAAGAATCGCCCGCACTGTTTCCACGAGGTCTTCAGAGCCAGTAGCCTCTGGGATGCCCCGGAGCCGCAGGTTATTACGGCGGCTCTGGTTTTCAAAGTCCTCCATCCTGAGCTGGTGAGCTGCGAGGGTCTCCTCGTGTGTTGCGCAGGCTTGCTTCAGGGCAAGGACCCTGGTCTGAAGGTCGCCCACCGCCGCCTCTCCGGCAGAAATGCGGCCATCTAGCTGAGCCACTTCCCCACTCAGATGCTGATAGTCCTTCTTATGCTGCTCTGCCACCTGTGCAACAATGGCCTCCATGTCAGCCCTCGTGGGTTGAGCCCGCAGGAGAGCCCACAGCTCGGTGTTGTCCCCAATCTGCACTGCGGGAGACGGCTGAGAAGCCTGTGGCGATCCGGCGGTGGCCATTGCACAGGGGGGACGTAGGGGTGAGGAGTCCTTTCCCGGCAAAGGGGGAGCCGCGGTTCCCAGGCCGCCACCCGGTGCCAGGGACAAGGCCGCGGACGAGGGGCTTGCTGAGTCCGAGAAAAAGGAGCGGATGGGGGTGGTTGCAGCCCTCCTGGAGCACGATGTGGATGAAGACTTGGTCTTTTTCCATTTATGGACGCTCATAGTAGCTAGAAGATAGGTGGAAATGCCGAGAAGGGAGGACAAGGTGCGGGAGCACCATGTGAAAGCGACCTCACACCGCCATGTCCAAGCCACGCCCCTCTTACTCCATCCTTGATTCCCCCAGAGTTTCTCCCCCTAGTGAGTTGTTTGCGTTTATGTTTTTAGTCCCCAACTACATTACTTTACATTTCTCCACATTAAACCTCATTTGCCATGTAGTTGCCCACTCCATCATTTTGTTCAGGTCTTTCTGTAAAATTTCTGTCTCCTGATGTGAAGATATCGCCATGCTTATTTTTGTGTCTTCCGCAAAAACTGAGATTGAGCTATGATAAATCATTTATGAATTACCTCTAAATCATTTATGAATAAATTAAACATATTTGGTCCCAAGACAGACTGGTCTGGAGTGGTAAGTGGGGTACCCCAAGGTTCTGAGTACATGTTATTTATCATTACCTTTTGGATGTGCCCCTTTACCCAGTTTTCTATCCAAGAAAAAAACCTTATAGTCCATGCCTGCAGACCTTAGCTTGCAGATTAAATGTTTATGAGGAACTGTATCAAATACTTCTGCAAAATCCAGATACTCCGCATCCACAGGCCTCCCCCTATCTAGATGGCAGCTCACTTCCTCGTAGAATGTTAAGAGATTGGTCTGGCAAGAATGACCCTTTGTAAACCCATGCTGATTACTACTAATGCTACTGTTTTTATCAGCAAATTCTTGGATATAGTCCCTTATCTTCCCCTCCAATAATTTATCTACTATTGATGTTAGGCTGACTGGCCTGTAGTTTCCAAGAATATGTCTCTGCCCTTTTTTTAAAGATTGGTACCACATTGGCTTTTCTCCAATCAGCTGGTACAATTCCTGTCAGTATGCTGTCCACAAAGATTAGGAACAATGGTCTAGCTAGAACCCAACTAAGTTCTTTCAGGTCTCTAGGGTGTAAGCCATCTGGTCCTGGTGATTTATTTGTGTTAAGCTTATCTAGATTTTCCTTGATTCCAGCCTCTGTTAGCCACGAGGGTACATCCTCTGATGTGCTACTAAAAATACTTTCATGGTCAGTGTACCCCTCCTTTTCCTGTGTAAAAACTAAGGAGAAGAAAGCATTTAGTACAGTTGCCTTTCTCTGCCTTGTAACCATCCTCCCTTCATCGTCTTTTATATGGGCAATGTGTTCGGATTTCGCTTTTGTACTGTTAATATATCTTAAGAATTCCATTTGTCTCTCGTAGTCCTTTTAGCCACCCTGATTTAGTTCTTAGGCTCCCTATTGCATTCCTTGTAGTGTTGAAATGCTAACAATGCCCCCTCCACTTTATATTTTTTAAAGGCCATTTTTTTCTCTGTAATAAGAATTTTTATGTTACGGTTTAGCCACCCAGGTTTAACCTTCACTCTTCTGTATTTATTGCCCATTGGAATGCACTGTGTGATACCTTTGTTTAATATGTTCCCAAAGCATTACCGTTTTTTCCTCCGTGTTCAATGTTTCTAGGATTAGGTCCCAATTGTTGCCCTCTAGTATTTAGCACAGTTCAGAAAAGTTTGCTCTTTTGAAATTTGGAGTTCTTGTGCTACCCTCATGCCTCCTTTTCCTATGTTTTACTCTAAATGTGATCATCCTATGATTGCTAGATCCAAAGTTGTCCCATATTGCCACATCTGAGATCAGACTTGGATCATTTGTAATTAATAAATTTAGCAATGCATTTTTTCTAGTTGGAGAATCCACCAATTAAGACATAAAGTTGTCCTGTAAGACATGCATGAAATGATAGATCTTTAATGAGTGAGCTTTCCCCTCTGCTCAGTTGATATTGGGATAATTGAAGTCACCCCATTATGATGACATTTCCCTGCCTCACTGCCATTTCTAACTGTAATAGGAGGTCTAGCTCCTACTCCTGCTCCTCCTCCTCCTTAGGGTTGGGGGGCCTGTAATATACCCTCTCTATTAATTGCCCTATTACTTCTTCTTTTTGGAGTTCTACCCACATGAATTCCACCTCCCCCCCTCATCCCATTCACAGTGTCACTCCTCTCTACCACCCTTACATCATTTTTGATAAATAGACACCCCCCCTCTTTTACCTTCCCTGTCCTTCTGATACAAGAATACCCCTGAAAATTTGCCAGTCTTGTGAGCTGTCAAACCAAGTTTCTGTTATTCCCGCAATGTCTAAGTACTCCTCGTGTAATAGCAGTTCCAGTTCCTCTATTTTGTTAGCTAGGCTCCTGACATTTGTGTATACTCCTCTCAGTGTTGTATGAATGTATAATAATTTATTTTTAAGTTTTCTCATGCTTTGTTTTTGATTTGACCACTAATTCACCCTGGGATTAGACGTTACGGCTGTATTATTACAACTGACTCCACTAATACCCTCTGTTTGCTTACTGCTGGCTGCCACTTCCTTTGAATCCTCCTCCCCAACACCTAGTTTAAAAGCCCCTCCAACTTTGTGGCCATCTTTCTTCCCAATAGAGCTGCACCAACCCCATTAAGGTGCAGCCAGTCCTTCCTAAGAGCTGGTAACCAACTAAAAAGTCAGCCCAGTTCTCTGGGAACCCAAACCCCTCTTACCTACGCCAGTTTCTCAGCCACTTCTTCTGCCTCTCTAGTTTGGCTTGAGGCGCAGGTAGTATTTCTGAGAAAACCACCTTGAAGGTCTTTCTCTTCAATCTATTCCCTAAGTCCCTGAAATAATTTTTTAGGACTCTAAGCCTTCCTCTTACTTTGTCATTGGTGTCAACGTGTACCTTGACAGCTGGGTCCTCCCCAGCCCCACCCAATAATCTGTCCATTCGATCCGCAATGTGCCAAACCTTAGCGCCCATACTGTTCGGCGACCACGGCCTGACAGATTGCCCTCTCTGTCCTCCTAATAATTGAGTCCCCTACTACCAGTACCTGTCTAATCTTTCCTGCATCTCTTCCCCCCTCCTTACTGGAGCAGTCACTCCCCATGCAGCTAGGGGAGGGCGCCTGCTCCAGCAATGACACCCCTGAGCTTATATCCCAACACATCATGCAACTTGGCATATTTGTTGGGGTGTACCAACTCAGGACTCACCGACTCAGGACTGGCCTCCCTAGCACTCTTCCCTCTACTCCTCCTTCTATCTGTCACCCAGCTGCCTAGCTCTGGCTCCTATGCCTCCATGTCCCCAATCTCCACTACAATGGCCCCCGCCAGCACCGGCTGGGTAATGTCCAAACTCCTTTCCAGGTTTTTAATGCTGTACAGTGTTGCCACCTTGTTTTCTATATCCAGGATCTGGGCTTCCAGAGAAACAACTCACTCACATCTCGCACAGCAGTATTCTCCCTTGAATGTCTCATCAAGGAACGCATAAATGGAGCAGGATGTGCACTGAGTGGCATGACCAATTCTGTTGGACATTTTTACCCTTTATTCTAATAGGGATAATAAGGTAAAGACCTGCTATTGGTACTCTACACTACTCTAAGCTCCCCTGGCTTACTACAGCTACTCCACTTACCTCACAGTCCCTCTCAGAACCCCTGTTACTCTCAGCACCCTGTGTTACTCTCAGTACCTTGCCCCACTTTCAGCACCCTGCGTCACTTCTAAGAACCCTGTATCACTTCTCAGCACCCTGTGCCACTCTCAGCGCTGCGTCACTCTCAGCACCCTGCCCTACTCCCAGCACCCCCCCTCACTCTTAGCACCCTGCCTCACTTTCAGTACCATGTGTCACTCTCAGCACCCCTTTGTCACTCCTCGCAGTGGCCCCAGGTACTAAAGGTACTACCAGATGCTAGAGTTACTCCTGTTCACTCAAGATACTTTCAGTTCTACCAGTTATTCCAGGAACTCTCAGAACTCCCAGGCACTAAAGGTACTCCCAGTTACTCCCAGGTACTAAAGATACTACCAGTTACTTCCGGGTACTAAAGGTACTCCCAGGTCCTAAGGGTACTCCCAGGTCCCAAGGGTACTCCCAGTTACTAAATTACTCCCAGGTACTAAAGGTACTCCCAGGCACCCCCAAGTACTAAAGTTACTCCAAGGCACTAAGGGTACTCCCAGGCACTAAGGGCACTCCCAGTCACTGAGGCATACCCATGTACTAAGGACACTCCCAGTCACTAAGACACTCCCAGTCAATAAGGTACTCCCAGTTACTAAGATACTCCCAGTTACTAAAGTACTCCCAATCACTAAAGTACTCCCAGTCACTAAGGTACTCCCGGTCACTAAGGTACCACTAGGTACTAAGATATTCTCAATTCCCACCAGGTACTAAAGGTACTCCCAGCTACAAAAACACACAACACAGCTTAGTTTCTTGTAATATCACAAAGCAAACTTCTGTTGTTTTTTTTTTTTTGTGCCGCTGCTATGCTTCTCCTGCTCTGCTGCCCCCGTACTGCTTGTCAGCTCTTGCAGCCTCCCCCAATCAGCCTGTTCCCCTCCGGTCCTGTGCCTACCGCTTCTCCTGTCTGCCTATTACACCCCCTCCCCCCATGTCCCCTGCCACCTCTACCAATCAGTCCCACACTTATGGTCTCCCCTGTCAGGTCCCCACCAGCTCCCTGTCAGGTCCTCATCAACTCTCACAATCAGCAAATCAGCCATCCAACCCATGGTCTCCTGGTCCCGCTGCCTCTCCCGGTCAGGTCTGTGTGTCACAGTCCTGGTCATACTGGTCACTCTCTCCAACACTCTCTCATGCTCCCCTGCTCTCACACAGAGTGTTTCTCCTGCCTCCTGGAGCTCTCTCATGATAGCTCCCCTTGCAGTGACAACTTCACATAAACAATATGCTTCAGCCTCTTCAAGTCTACCTCTCATTGCATCAATGTATTGTCAAATAAAATGCAAAAAAAAAAAAAATATTTAAAACATAGGATACATTGTTTGGTTTTTAAACAAGTACCATTCAACACCCATCAGCTGTCAATGGTTCTCTCTCCACACAATGTTGGTATCTTTACCTTTCAAATGTGACAAACACTTTGTAGGTACACATTTGAGAAAAAAAACACTATTTGTTTGTTATGTGTTTCTATTCATATTTAGAAAATTCTTACCTTTCTAGATATTGCTTTGGAGCAGGCCTTGGGCAGACTCCAAACAATTTGAAACTAGAGGAAACATAGTATATTCCCACAAACAAGAAGTATACACCAAGATTCCCTTCAAAACCATACAATTCATAAGGCCAGCTTCTAGTACTTTAAAATATTTTTAAAGTACTAGAAGTGGAGAAGGATCTGGGTCTTCTGGTAGATCATAAACTTAATAATAGCACGCAATGCCAAGCTGCTGTTTCCAAAGTCCTTTCTTGTAATAACAGAGGCATGGACTCCAGAGAGAGAGATATAATTTTGCCCCTGTACAAATCATTAGTAAGACCTCATCTGGAATATGCAGTTCAGTTTTGGGCACCAGTTCTTAAAAAGGATATTGGGGAACTGGAGAAAGTGCAGAGAAGGGCAACCAAACTGATAAGAGGCATGGAGGACCTAAGCTATGAGAAAAGATTAGAGGAACTGAATTTATTCTCTATTGAGAAGAGGAGATTAAGGGGGGATATGATCAACATGTATAAATACATAAGGGGTCCGTATAGTGAACTTGGGTTTGAATTGTTCACTTTAAGGTCAACACAGAGGACAAGGGGGCACTCTTTACGTCTGGAGGAAAACAGATTTCGTCTCCAAATACGGAAAGTTTTCTTCACCATAAGAGCTGAAAATGTGGAATAGACTCCCTCCAGAGGTGGTTTTGGCCAGCTCACTAGATTGCTTTAAAAAAGGCCTGGATTCTTTCATAGGTGTACATAATATACATGGGTATTAAAAAATTTTTTAGGTAAAGTTTATCCATGGAATATGGCCTCTTAGGGGATCAGGAAGGAATTGTTTTCCCCTGCTGTAGCAAATTGGAGTATGCTTTGCTGGAGTTTATTTTTGATTTCCTCTGGATCAACAACGGGTATAGGATTGTGTATAAGGGATATCTATTGTTGGGTTTTCAATACTGTTTTTTTTTTTTTTTTTTTTGGTTGAACCAGATGGACTTGTGTCTTTTTTCAACCAAACTAACTATGTAACTATGTAGTACTTGAACCCTTTGTTAGGGCAGCCAGTGTTAGATCTCATTATCATTGTACATTAGATTTTGACAGAACAGTGCAGACAGGGTTAATTATGGTAAATATTAACTCCCCAGGCATCTCTGCATAGGGCTGAAAAGCCATCAGGGACATAATGCTGTGACATTTTGAGAAATGTTAAAGCACACATGACTTCAAAAGATGTAATATCCATCTCTATCAAACTTAAAATCATGTTTGGTATTTGAGAGGGATGGATCCTTGCAAAGAAATTATTGGCCAAGACATGGTTTAAGAAGAAATGTTTGAGCATAGCTCAGCTGGTTGTTGTTATGCTTACCCCTAATGCAGGTGGTCAGACACTATAGCTGACTTCTGTGTTCTTCACCTATAGCAGCCCCCTTTCCCATAAGGCAAGCAGGCCTACTGGTACTCCTGCCCCCAGGACTTTTACACAATGCTATATTGCCTTGGTTCCATGGCAAGGCATGCATAAACTGAGCAAATCAAACAGATACTCACAGTTGGCAGACAGGCCAGATTGTGATATGGTTACTCCAACTTGGGCTAGTTCTTAAATAGCAATGAGCTTGAGGTTCAGGATGACAAGAGTTTGACCCATTTGCAGTTCTGGAAAACGGTTAAGTAATATAATTATTCTTCAGCATAGTAACCAATTACCAGTCATGCAATTCCTGGTATTTAAACTGTGGTCAAGTAGCTTGGAGGGACCAATAATGGTGGATTTCTTATGTGCCACCTTCTTCCTATAAAAGTCAGGGTTTCTTGAAGCCTTTTGTCAGTGTGTTAAGACTTGGAGTATATAGGGACAATTGACAGAATGTTTGCATGGAGATGTTCCTGTTACATAGTTCTAATCTTGGCTATATACAGTACTATCACAGTACTATCACTAGTCACAGACTTCCCCCCCCCCCCCCGCGTGTGTGCCCGGCGGACCCGATGTCTGCCGAGCACTCGCGATCGTCCGTTACACCGGAAGAAAGGCAGGCGGCTAATGTAAACAAAGCCGCCTGTCATTCTTCCCTACAATAAGGGAATTGTAGTGTGGTGGGTTACATAGGCTAAACACTCCCTCCCCTCGCTCAATTTACCATAATACACAATTGAAGTGTGTTAGGCTCCCATATTATTGTGTACCCATTTTCACAGCGAATAGACTAAACGGCCCTTTTAGGTTTATCTTTATGTGTATACCAGCAACAACTTCAGGTGTTTAGGTATGTCACATCTCCTTGCTGTGTTATTTCTTTTAGACTTAGACTCTTGCTGTAAACTGCATTGAATACAGTGTATCTCCAGAGTGCTTACAGGCCAGAATTTTTACTTTGTAATTGGTACATAGCTAATTTCTGTACGGAAACTACTTTCATTTCAATAAATTGTTTTAAAAAAATATATATATTATCCGAGCGTAGTTGGGGGAATAGATATTGCATAATACAAGACATGTGGATCATAAGGGCCCTGAAGGATGATGAAGGGGTATTTCACTCATTCACGTTTAGCTGCTTATTTCCCTTCACATCACTCTTTATATTGTGGACAATAAAGTTCGTTACTACACATATGGTGGCATTGTCAAATAATTATCCCATTTTGGGCTCATTCCATTCAGTTTATCTCATCGGTTACCCACATCTTCCAGCTCCCAACAGTGACCTTAGGACTTTTAAGGATTGGTATTGACAGCTATCCCCCTCAACAAGATTCTATCACCCACATCCTCAATACCCATGTCACCTTTGAGAAAATGTTTGGCTATATGCATCATGTGGCTCTAAAGTTCCAGCAGAAACGGAGATGTTGGATCTCCAACAATGGATGCTCTCTAACAATCCAGGACCCATTTTCACATTGGCGAGGTAGTTTTACTTTGAGATTACGTAACCTCTGATAGGATATCCTATATAATTTACATTTATATCCTAAAAACATTACTGCATATGATAAAAATATATATATATTTTTACTGGCTCAGTTGATACTTCCTCTATCCCCCTTTATTAAAACCTGACCCCTGCTTGTATTTCTTCTCTCTTCATTTCTTTCTCTTCTTTAGTATGAACATACTTGACTTGCCAAGACAAGATAGTGTTAATCTTAGCTGGGCTCCACTGCTCGTTATTGTATATTCCATAATGATTCTTATAACAGATTAGTATATTGTATATTTGAACCCATTGTTTGCAATGGTGTCCTGCCCAGCAGGACACTTCCTTTGCTCCTTTTGATACACCTACACTGTTTGTAACTCTCCTTACATTGAAAAATCAATAAAAGTTATAGTAATAAAGAAAAAAAAAAATATATATATATATATATATATATATATATATAAATAAATAAACAAATGTCTCTGAGAAGCTGGCTGGTACAGGAGCGAGTCTAGCACATGACTACCCACAGAGCCTTCTGCACTATGTCACCCACATATGCCTATATTGTAATTTTACGTTTAACCCTCTAGAAGCTCAACAAAAAGATAAACCTGCCATGAGTATTAATGCAGGTAAACTATGTTATTTATCTCAGCTTTAAAATAAATTCTGAAAATATATTTTCTACATATCTGCATGCAATGCGTAATGCTTTGGCATTAAATTGCAAATATGATTTGTTTTTATTTTAAGCTAAAAGTCATGCTGTGCTTTTTACAATTTATTTTTGCTATTCTACTGAACTTCACACCTATTTGCCTGATTTGCTGTGATTAGTGATTAGAAAAATGCAAATGACCTGCTCTTTAAACAAAGGGCTATGATTTAATGAAATGCACCGCACAGTGTTGTGTTTTTTAAATGCCCATAAAGAGGGATTAGGCTTTAAAAAATATCTTGATGTTCTTTTAGAGAGGATCAGACTTTTCTTTTCCTAAACAGCTCTGTAAAAACACATACTGTACATATATAATGTATATACAGTGCTGTAAAAAAAAAAAAAATTGTCACTCATAAAAAGATCCTGGAGTGCTTTAAAAATAATGCCATATATGTTTTGCATTAATCGAGAACATTCCTAGGGAGTGCAGTAAACAGGAAAACATAAATAAATCAATATTTTGTGTGACTGCCTTTATCATTAACAACAACAGCAATTCTCTTTGATACTATTGAATGGATTTGTTGAGGGTACAAATGTGGCAGATTGTTTGAAGTATCTTGAAGAATTTGCCACAGTTTTATCACAATTTTTGTCTCTTTTATGTCCTTCTGTCTCTCCAAGTAACTCCAATCTGGCTTGATGATTCCCCAGATCAGGACTCTATGGGGCATGATTCTTTCCTTCTTTACACTACAGATAGTTCTTTATGATTTTGACCCTACATTTTCCATGCTGCAGAATGAAGATGGGCCCAATCAGACACCTCCCTGATTGAATGATGATCACTTCAGATGTTCACTTCAGATAAGTGACCTGCAAGTCAGCAAGGGGTGCAGACAGTTGATGGCAGGCTTTCTTCCAAGTTCCCTATTAATGCGTTGGGCGCAAAGTCTGAATCACCTAAGAGGACTACCCCTGGGGTGGGTTCTTCTGGGATATGCTAGGCACCTGTAACAGGGTTACTCTCCTTACACATGGGGTACCTTTACTTGAGTCAAGTACATGACCCAGAAGATGACAAACATGAAAAAACTCTAGTAAACTCTTTTAAAGTATTACATTTCAGCACAATCACTTGTGCCTTTACTCTGTACTAGGGATTGATCGATATCTGTTTTTCATTGTTGATACCGATACTGATATTTTGGCCATCGCATATCGGTATAGGCAGATATGGGCCGATATTTTGTACATTTACAGTCAGGGTCCGAGACTAGTCTTCTCCTCCTCCAACCATTAGGTGGTAATGCTCATGTAAGGGTAAAATGATGTCATATAGCATAATTCAGTTTACAAATGTTATTGAATATGCCACTCACATATGTACAAATTAAAGATATAAGCAATTCCACATTAGCAGATCTGCTGGCAGATCGGTATCTCTCACCCACTTGCCGAAAGTGATACCTGGGTGATACCGGTCCGTTTGGCATCCACTCAATACTGCTTTGTCTTTCACCCGCTTCATCTCCCACCTACCCGATACAGATCTATCACCCACTTGCCGGGCGTGACCACGTGACCTCCAAGATCGTCATTGTATGCCGGACGGAGCGGTATTACCCGGGTGTCACTTACGGCAAGTGGGTGATACAGGATACAGATATATCGGCAAAAGTAAATATCGCCCCTCGATATATCGGCCTTGCCAATAATCGATCGATCCATACTCTGTACCATTTCCATGAATGCCCTAGGACAAGGCTGAGCCCACCATGGGGGAATACTCAACCTTAAGGTGGGCCTCCATTTTCAGAGATGAATGTACACCATATACACTTGCACTGCCGCTGTTTGCTAGTTAACTCTCGGGTCCCTCATGTAAATGTACACCTTTCACTGTAGCTTGCATTTAGGAGGGACATGCTTATGTCCACATCCATCAGTGCAGCATTTGCTACTACCTCTCTGCAACCTGCAAGCACACAATCACTCCCTCTTGAACTCTATGTACCTTGGCACCACATGGGGAACTTATGTACCTTCGCACAGGATGAGGCTATTTTAACTGACTGTAAGCATCCATTGTCCATGGTAACCACATGTAGCACTGCATTAGGATATCTTTTTAAGTGCTGTCTTCATACCCCAATGTGTTTAGTAACCTAAAAGCTGGAAACTATGTGTGCCGGTTACTGGCATTACAGTACACCTTACAGTTCTTTTCCCTACATCCCTAATCCCTAATTTAGGCTTCTGTGTTTTCCAGCTGGTCCATGCTGGTGTCTTCAGGGGGACTGAAAGTCCCAAAAACCCCTTAGATGTTGGCAGGCTCCTCCCTTTCTTTGGTGGTTGCGGATGACATACTGTGTGCAGTGGAACTACAGGACTCAACAGCTCCTGGCATGTTTGCAGTCTCCTCTCTGCAGACAATTCCCAGAGATGACAGTTGGACAAGAAGATAGCTTGAAGGAGAGCTGAGCAGGGGCTCCCCTCAGGTGAGTGGTTGCTGAAGAATCTGATTACATGACAGCAGCCTGTTTTCTCACATGTGGCTGGACTCTTTCCATGCCAGACTTACACCTGCTTTTATATGCACAGAAAAGAGGGCAATGTCCAGCAGAAGTGCGCCAAGTAAACTCTTTCCTTCCTTGCTGGGCAGCAGATATCCAGAACATTCCAACCTGCTTAAAAGCAGATAAGCAAAAAAGTCTAAGTGGGGTTGATAAGCACAGTTGACAAATTTCCATACCTCCCAACATTTAAACTTCAGAATGAGGGACACTGGAGAAGGGTTAAGACCTGCGGCATGTGTAGCAGTGGGAGAGGCTTAAGAGATGTGGTTAAACAAAACCCAGGCTTCCTTGTACCTATAAAATATGCTTTGCTTTCTTTGTCTGAGCCTACCTTAAAGAAGATCTTCATTAAAATAGTCAGGGACTGCATAGCAACCAGCAACTTAAGACAATGAAAACTTTGGTCAGAACGAAGTATATAATGTACAGTATTTTGTATATAGTGCAGGAGTGTGTAATGTACAGAATGCAGGGGTCAGGAGTGTGTAATGTACAGAATGCAAGGGACAGGAGTATGTAATGCACAGAATGTAGGGGACAGGATTGTGTAATGCACAGAATGCAGGGGACAGGGGTGTGTAATGTACAGAATGCCAGGGACAGGAGTGTGTAATGTACAGAATGCAAGGGACAGGAGTGTGTAATGCACAGAATGCAGGGGACAGAAGTATGTAATGTACAGAATGCAGGGTGCAGGAGTGTGTAGTGTACAGAATGCAGGGTGCAGGAGTGTGGTAAGTACAGAATATAGCTCCATCACTCCCCCTTATCCCATCCTGGCTTCATCCATCTCCCACACCCATACCAGCTTCATCCACCCCCCACACCCATCCTAGCTCCATCCTTCCCCATGATCCCATGCCAGCTCCATTCTTCCCCTACACCCACCCCAGCTCCATCCTTCCCCTGATCCTATACCAGCTCCATCCATACACCTGATCCCATCCCAGATCCATCCATCCCCAACACCCATCCAAGCTTTTTACACCCCCCACACCCATCCCAGCTCCATCCATCCCCCCTCACCCATACCAGCATCATTCATCCCCCACACCCATCCCTGCTTCATCTGTCTCCCCTTACCCATACCAGCTTCATCCATCCCCCACACCCATCCTAGCTCCATCCATCCCCCATCACTGATACCAGCTCCTTCCATTCCCCCCTCACCCTTTCCAGCTCCACCCATCCCCCCTCACCCATCCCAGGTCCATCTACCCCCCCTTACCTTTACCAGCTTCATCCATCCCCTTCTCATCCATACCAGCTCCATCCACCCCCCCCCCCTCACCTATACCAGCTCCATCCATCCCCTCTCACTCATACTAGCTCCATCCAACCCCCCTCACCTATACTAGCTCCATCTATCTCCCCCTCACCTATACCAGCTCTATCCATCCCCCCTCACCTACACCAGCTCCATCCACCCCCCTCACTCTCCTCCCCATGCCTCCCTCCTCTGCAATTCTCATGTAGACAGAAAAATAATCACAGACCTAAGATCAGCCATTCTGCAGAGTAGTGTGCTGCATCCCACCTCCTCCAATGTGTATAGGAAAACACAGGACGGATGAATCAGGGACGGTTGGGAGGTGTGATTTTCATCAAAAGTGCAGCCAGGACCTGAGGACCTAATATAGGGTTTTTTCTAAAGGTGGATAGGCTGTTCAGTTTGCAATTTTCATATTCATTTTCCCCTCAGCTTAGTGAATTAGGTGAAGCTAACTTCCATCACCCAATCATGTGCAAGCAAAACTACTGTTTTTTTTTTTGCACATGGTTGATTATTGTTTGGAAAGAGAGTTTTCATCACATTCACTAAGCTGAGGAAATATCCTTTGTAAAGTTAAAACTGCTTTACAAAATGAACAGCTCATTTGCCTTTAGTAAATCAACCACATAAAGTCACTTTTGCCAGTGTAGAGGGGAATTTACAATGTTTACCTCTCTAATGAGGCCATTTATACTGTCCACTAATATTAGGAGGAGCATTTATAAAGACCTCCAATGTAAGAAGGTAATTTACACTGAAGACCAATGTAAAGTGACTTTTATTAGATTGTTACTGCAGAACTATGTATGCTGTGCTGTATTTTCTATTCTTTAGACTGAAACTTTGTTGTAGGTAACATACTCCAGGTCAACTCAGGTTGCATACTCTAGCCTAGTGAATGAGGCATGCAATGCTGTACATTGCATACTTTGGACCACTGTACTCTGTACAATATGTTATACTCTGCCTACTCCACGCCTTTGCTGTCTGTATGCTATGCTGTGCATTTTATGATCTGAGGCACTGTGTTCTGTACACTGTGCAGCTTGTTACATGATCTAGACCAATGCACTCACATGATTTAGACTCAATGTACATCACATAATGTAGACCTCTGCACACTGTATGCTTTGTGCATTACATATAGTGGACCACTAAACTCCGTATGTTTTGTAATTTGCTACATAGTCTAGACCTCCATGTTTTTTATACTGTACTGTATATATTATGTATTCCAAATTGCTGAACTTTATGTGCTGTGTTAAGCTGGTCAGACGGTTTGATTTTTAACTGGTTCAGAAGGGACAAGCTGAGATTCCAACCATGTCTGAGCAGGCTGATTCTATCCAAGTTCATCAATCAATCAACTTGGGTACAACCAGCCTGTTGGATTTTACATGTGATTATTGCTAGTGGCTATTATAGCCGATAGCAGTAATCACTGTGGTCTCCTGGTGGGGATGGCTGCCACCACCCCCTCCGCCAGGAGAGCACAGTAGCTTAGCGGGAGGGATTCCCCCATCAATCACTCCATCTATGGTTGGATTTATACTTTACTTTTGCGTCTGACATGAGTCAGATTACCAAAAAACAGGAAGACCAATGGCTTTAAATCCTCTTTCACCTTAGCAATATTCTCTATATGTAACTTGTTAATATTTTTCAGTAACATAGCATTATGTAATACAAATAGTTAACTTTTTTTTTACCTCAAAGGGATTTTCCTCTGTAGTGTTGTTGTTTTTTTTTTTTTTGTTTTTTTTTTACTTATGAATTGTAAGGTATTTCACCTTTTGTGTTATTGTTTTATACCTTACATCCCAAATGTATCTTCCAGAAGTCCTAAATTAAGGTTTATAAAAAATAAATTTTGCAAAGGATTACTTTGTTTGTTAGTTAAAATTTTCTCCAGTGGTTGTACTGAGGCCAGGCAGTGAGCTGCAGAGCTGGATTGATGCACTGTGTGAGAGAGGACAAATGAGCTCATGATCAATAACTTGTTAAGGTAGTTCAAAAGTAAGTGGGTATACAGAGATACATAGATATGTAGACTACTGACACAACCAGAAACATGCTAGCAGATTCACAATTGGATGGCGACCATTCAGGGGTATTCCCTTTATCACAGAGATAGAGAAGGTAAAAAAGGGGGAGGGGTATGTCTGTATATTAAGAACAGTGTACAGGTAAATATGAGGGATGATATTAATAATGGAGCTATGGACGAGGCAGAATCCCTATGGGTAGAACTTCAAAGGGAAGGCACTATGGGGAAGGTAATATTGGGCGTATGCTATAGCCCCCCCAACCAGAGGGAGAAGGGGGAGGTAGGCCTCCTTTCACAGATAGGATTGGCAGCAAGGATGGGAAATGTCATTATAATGGGGGACTTTAATTATCCAGATATAGACTGGGCAGGAGGAACCGCACATTCAGCCAAGGCTTGGCGGTTCCTAAATGTTTTGCAGGACAATTTTATGGGTCAGATGGTGAATGCACCGACAAGAAACAATGCGGTACTTGACTTACTGGTTACCAACAATACAGACCTGCTCACGGATATAGAAATACGGGGCAACTTAGGAAACAGTGACCATAGGTCAATTAGTTTCAATATTAATCATAGTAATAGGAAACACAAGGGTAATATAAGGGCACTGAATTTCAAAAGAGTCAATTTCCAAAAACTGTGCTCTTTGCTAGAAAATATCAAATGGGATAGAACCCTGGGAACAAAGAACACGTAGGAAAAATGGGAGTGTGTCAAGAGCAGACTAAACAAAGGGATTGGCCAGTGCATTCCAAGGGGAAATACATTTAAAAGAGCCAAACTAAACCCTGGGTGACTAAACTCCAACATAAAAATGCATATTAATACTAAAGAAAAGGCCTTCAAAAAATACAAGGCTGAGGGGTCATTGGCAGCATTCAAGCATTACAAAGAGTATATAATAAGAAATGTAAAGGCGAAATCAAGGCGGCTAAAATAGAACACGAGAGACATATAGCGGAAGAGAGTAAAAAAAAAATCCAAGAAATTCTTTAAGTATATAAACAGTAAGAAAGCGAGGCCAGAACACATTGGCCCCATAAAAGACGATGAAGGAAATATGGCCACAGAGGACAGAGAGAAGGCGGAAGTGTTAAATAATTTCTTCTCTTCAGTCTTCAAAAAAGAATTGGGGGGCTACACTAACCCAGCTTGTAATGATAAACTAAAAAATACACCTCAGGAAGTATCACCATGGCTAACAGAGGATAGACTTAGAATTAAACTAGAGAAACTTAACATAAATAAATCACCGGAACCGGATGGCTTGCACCCGAGGGTTCTTAAAGAGCTCAGCCAGGTGATTGCCAGACCATTATTCCTGATCATTAAGTATAGTCTACAGACGGGTATGGTGCCAGCTGATTGGAAAAAAGCCAACGTGGTACCAATATCTTAAAAAGGGCCGAGATATATCCCGGGTAATTATTGACCGGTCAGCCTAACATCAGTAGTCTGCATGATTTTGGAGGGGATGTTAAGGGACCACATACAAGACTTTAGTAATGAAAATGGTATTATTAGTAGTAATCAGCATGGATTCATGAAAAATCGTTCTTGCCAGACCAATCTATTAACCTTCTACGATGAAATGAGCTGCCACCTAGATAAAGGAAAGCCTGTGGATGTGGTGTATCTGGACTTTCCAAAGGCATTTGACACCGTTCCCCAAAACGCTTACTGTACAAACTAAGCAACGCAGGTATGGACCAGAGGGTGAGTACCTGGATAGAAAACTGGCTCCAGGGGAGAGTCCAGAGGGTGGTGATTAATAGGAAGTACTCGGATTGGGCGGGTGTGGAAAGTAGGGTCCACCAAGGTTCTGTCCTGGGACCAATCCTGTTTAATATATTCATAAATGATCTAGAGGAGGGGATATCTAGCACAATCTCGGTATTTGCGGATGATACTAAACTAAGCATGCCAGTATCTTCTATGCAGGATGTGGAAACCTTACAAGCGGACCTGAACAAAATAATGGGGTGGGCAACTACATGGCAGATGAGGTTTAATGTTGAAAAATGTAAAGTAATGCACTTGGGCTTCAGAAACATGAAAGCAAGCTACTCACTAGGGGGGGAAACCTCTGGGTGAATCTAAGATGGAAAAGGACCTGGGGGTACTAGTGGACAACAAGCTTGGCAGTGGCATGCAATGCCAACCTGCTGCAAGCAAAAACCAACAGAATACTGGCATGTATAAAAAAGGGGATTTACTCCAGAAATAAAGAGATTTTTCTCCCACTCTACAAGACTCTGGTCCGACCACATCTGGAGTATGCTGTCGAGTTCTGAGCACCGGTCCTCAGGAAGGATGTGCTGGAAATGGAGAGAAAAGGGCAACAAAAATAATTAGGGGAATGGAGGACAGCAGCTATGAGGAAAGACTACAAACACTGAACTTATTCTCTCTGGAGAAGAGACGCTTGAGGGGAGATATGATATCAATGTACAAATACTGTACTGGCAACCCTAGCAAAAGGAACAAACTTTTCAGAGAAAGGGAATACAATAAGACAAGTGGCCACTATGTAAGGGGTTCTTCACTGTCAGAGCAGTAAAGCTGTGGAATTTGCGTTCCACAAGCAGTCGTATCAGCAGGAAGCATTGATAGCTTCAAAAAACTATTAGATGGACACCTTAAAGACCACAACATACAGGGGTATACAATGTACGGTTAACAGCAAACACACACACACATCATAGGTTGAACTGGATGGACTTATGTCTTTTTTCAATCTCACAAACTATGTAACTATGTAACAATCAGTACCACACTGACATAACAAGAAACATGTCCAGGTATATGTTTGCAGAGACTAAATAAGTGCAGTGCAGATGCAATCAGAAACGTGTGTGCTGAGACAAAAGCAGCCATATGTCTGCAGAGGCAAAATAGGTACCTAACTGCCAAGAATGGGTATATGCCCACAGAGATATTTAATCAGTTCTGTATAGAAGCAGCTATGTGTCCCCAGACATACAATTAGAACCATACTGACAGAAGTATAATGAATTCCTTACACTAAGGTAAAACATGTCCCAGTATTTGTTTCACTCCCTCAACCCCCTTATACTTACCTGAGTCTTTACCCAATCCAGCATTGTGCCCGTCTCCAGCGAGTCTCTCCTTTCTCCCTGCCTTCACAGGACAGGGAGGCAGGATGGGGAGGTATTGCCTGCTGCTGCTGTCAATCAAATCCTGTGAGCAGAGAGTGAGGGGTGGGGCTAAGCTATGGTGCATGTCTGTGGATGCACATAGCCCAGCTCAAGAGATACACAATCAGTACCACACTGGCATAACCAAAAACATGTCCAGGTATATGTTGTGGTAGAGACTAAATAAGTGCAGTGGAGATGCAATTGAAAACATTTGTGCCGAGACAAAAGCAGCCATATGTCTACAGAGACAAAATAGGTACCTCACAGCCAGGAATGGGTACATGCCCACAGAGATATTTAATCACTTCTGTACTGGTAGAAGCAGTTATGTGTCCGCAGACATACAATTAGTACCATACTGACAGAAGTATGAACATGTTTGCAGAGAAGAAGTCACTAGTGGAGTTAGAAAAGCAAGAATATGTCCACAGAGATACAAATATAGCATAATGATACTATTATACATATGCAAAACACACACACACTCCAAAAATCTCACAGCTAATTTCTCACATAGTAATGTTAGCTAGTTCATTTAGCAAGACTTCCCCTTTGACATCTTTTTTTTTTCCAGCTAGAGCATGTCTCCTGCTGCTTTTACTGTCTTGTCAACAGCTGCATCTAAGTCCCCATGTGTCAGATGTCTTTTTACAGCAATCTACTAACCTAGTATCCTCTATGCTGCTGACCACTGACAACATGCACCCAAAACTTCTGCATCTAAAAACAAGGTTTACTTTTAGCTAGGCCAGTCGTTTCAGCACTTGTGTTATATCAGTATCTGCAGCCAGAACTCAAAGGTGCCTGTGAACAAATGCTCACCACTCATGCCAAGCAAACCTATCAGAGTGCCTACCCTGCTAACCTACTATCCTAAGCCATGGCCAATGTGGCCTAGCAGCAGATACAACCCTGTAAATCCCAGATGTACCTTTCTAAAGTAGTGAGGGCTTTTGCGCTATAGGGTCACAATTTAAAGTCCAACTCCAGCCAAACTTTTATTTTGTGGGAAGGTTATAACTGTTGCCTAAAGAGGAAGTAAACCCTCCTCTGACACTTTTACCTATACCGCTGGTGCCGTTTCTTCAGAGCCCCGTGCCGTGACCGTGGGCTCCTGTGCGCGTGCGCGGGAGTGACGTCACCACGGCTCCAGCCAATCAGATGGCCGGATGCTGCGATCCCGGAAGACGGGCGACTGGACATGTCACCCGTCATACAGGTGAGTGAGCGGTATGGCGGGGGCTCGTTCTTAGGTAAGTATTTCATAATGAGCTAGTATGCAATGCATACTAGCTCATTATGTGTTTCTCTTTCAGGTTACAGAAAAAAAAAAAAACGTTCATGGGTTTACAAGCTCTTTAAGTCTTGATACAAGCAAAAAAAAAAAACACCTGTGTTTTAAGAATAAAGATTTGATCCTCACACAGGGTTTTCTTGTCAAATGTACTTTTCTGTCCAGGAGACTTATAAATTGTTGTCTATCTGCAATAATACCATTGCACAGAGCAAGTAAGTGTAACATGTTTGTTATCTTTTTAAGAAAATATCTTAGTCTTTACGATAATATTAACTCACACCAGCTTATACATTAATTTTAATGGCTAACTGTTGAATAAACATTTATTTCACTTTTTCCAATATATTATGTTTCATAAATGTGATATTACAACTTGAAAATACATTTTACTAG
Organism: Pelophylax lessonae; assembly: GCF_965119305.1. Taxonomy (NCBI): domain Eukaryota; kingdom Metazoa; phylum Chordata; class Amphibia; order Anura; family Ranidae; genus Pelophylax; species Pelophylax lessonae. Next base: position 370,354,723 of record NC_138771.1, read on the forward strand.
AAATGTAACAATAGTTGCAATCGCTTGTGGTTGAAATAGATATTTCTCAATTCCACTGTATTTTTTTAAAACATTCACAGGCACTGACATAAATATACTATAGGACTTCTTTAATTGGGCAATGCACAATCATATTCCTTTCTGATAGCTCTAAATCGGTAAGAAATAAACTCTGTGAACTGTCACAAGTTAATGTACTGTACCAAATGTTTTAGACTTGACATAATAGTCATTGCCATGTTTGCTGATATTCATGTATTTATATCATTATCAGATTTATTTAAACTAGACATCACATCATTGATCTTTTTGTAGCTATTCTTATTCCAAAATAATGTTCCTTACCCTTAACAAGATCGCACTATGCATTGTGCTTAATATGGCAGGCAATCTGTTTAAGGGTTCCTATAGGCTGCAGTGTCATCACTGCAATTAAATTAAATGGCTACCACTTCTAACATCAGCACATCTCAGATTGAACACTATAGATTTAACTCTCCAGTGACTTCAATGCCTCTCCTCCACCATTACAGGCCTATTGACAACATAGAAGTTCCACGTGTCATGCCTAATGAGTATTTTACAAAGCAAAAATATTTCTGCAGTTTCATGTGCCCACCTTGTGTCACATCTTGTATTCCTTCCTCCTTGGCTAAATATTTTGTAATGGAAGAAATACAAGCAGTGTAATATGACCTGAATATGAAGGATTTTAATGCATATACCAGTTTTTTTTGTTTGCATTTTAGCAAAGTCTGTATTTATGCCTTGATTTTCACTTTAAAGCAGTAAACTTGAAACTGAAGAAAAACAAAAATTCAGCCAAGCAGCGACGGGGGTCTCTGTTTGTGGCACAGGGCTCTGAAGGAACAGCACGGCTATGCTGCTTTTTCAGAGCGTATGTACTGGTGACGTCACCGGTAGGGATGATCGAACAGTTCGGGTCGACCATCGGTTCGACCTGAACATTGGGTGTTCGAAATTCGGGTAATTCCGAAATTTTTGCAGTAAAAGTTCGGAATTCGGCCACCAGAACCGCCCGAAATGCAATAGGACAGGAACTGGGCATTAAAAGCCCGTGATTGGCCCAGAAACATCAGTAAAAGCCGATTGGAGTGACTAGGGGGTCCAGAGGCCAATCAGGAGTGAATACGCCCCCCATACGCCCCCCCCAGTATATAAGATAGCCCCGCCAAACCTCTAGCACTGTAATACAGAGGCTGTGGAATAGAGTGGAACCATTTCTGTTACTCCTGCTGCTTGTAAAGCTCCAGTATCATTTTGGAATTATTAGTGTGAGGAAAGGGATATGCAGTGTAGTTAGGGTACTATATACCACTCCAGTTAGATTCAAAAATCTAGTTTTTGTAGGGATAGTAAGGGTGTCAGGGTGACCGTAGTGTAGTTTAGGGTGACCTGACTCTGCCATGTCAGGCTTACCGTAGTGTAGTTTAATGTGATCTGACTCTGCCATGTCAGGCTGACTGTAGTGTAGTTTAATGTGATCTGACTCTGCCATGTCAGGCTGACCGTAGTGTAGTTTAATGTGATCCGACTCTGCCTTGTCAGGCTGACCGTAGTGTAGTTTAATGTGATCTGACTCTGCCATATCAGGGTGACCGTAGTGTAGTTTAATGTGATCTGACTCTGCGATGTCAGGGTGACCGAACTCTGCGATGTCAGGGTGACCCCACTATGCAGATTCTGGGTTAGCGGTATACATATATACATATATATACTGTATATATGTGTGTATATATATATATATATATATATATATATATATATGTGTACGTATATACACACACACACATACATATATTTATATATATATATATATATATATACCCCTATACAGAAGTAAAAAAAAAAACGCCTGAAAAACACCTGAAACAAAAACACCCAGGTGTGAAAGGAGGGTAACACCATCCCTGCGCTACTGAAATTCTAAGAAAAATTATCTGTTTTTTTTCTGGTTCTGGACATGCTACAGAGCTGAAACTTCACAGGTACACATTTTAGACCCCCCAGACACTAAATCCAAAGAAATCTCTCTTTTTTTTTCAATAATTTTTTCAATAATTGGCTCTCTATCAAATACGACAATTTTTAAGAACTTTTTTTTGCCTGATTCATAGTCCCTGGGGCATGACCCAGAACCCTAGGCACTTTTTAGGGGCATTTATTGGGTTTTAGGGCTTCAAAATGGTGTTTTTTGATTCCAGAAGTTCAAGTCCCATTGATTTCAATTGGGTTCTGGAATCCAAACCGAAATTTCGGGAAATTCGGGTGTTCTGGTCGAACCGAACTTTTCAAAAGTTTGATCATCCCTAGTCACCGGCAGCTGCACAAGTAAATACCTCCTAAACGGTGCACATTTAGTAGATATTTGCAGTACCTAAAGGTAAGCCTTATTATAGGCTTACCTGTAGGTAAAACATAAATATACAGCCTTTAGAACCACGTTAATGAGAATACTATTTTAAATGTAATTTCTCTGTGACTCTTAGCACCTTTATATTTTATATGATTTCCACATTTTGCTCATAATCCCAATTCAGATTGGTTGTCATTTATTTAAGCTATGAATATAATTATTGTGATAAGTGTTTAATATGACACTATGATAAATAGGATGATACCTGTGCAGTGAAGATGAAATATGAAAACCCTGTGTATTTTTTTTTCTTTTACTTTCATTTCACATCATCCTAGAATAATGCTGGTAGGAGATTTTTAAACTCATCAATAAAATAAATCTCCCTTTAGTAAAGGGTTTAAATATCCAGACTGCACATAAATGCATTTTCCTTTGTTTCTCATCAACTGCTCCATGAGTATTTCTATGTACTGCATCACAGAAAGTACTGACATTGGTTTTTCAAAAGAGATTAGGAATAATCTTCCTATCACAGCTTCTTTGCAGTGACCACCTGCTAGATGCCTTTGAAATGGGCATCCTGTCATCACAATTTACTCTGTTTATATAGAGTTCCTGAACATTTAATCCCTTCTCTTATCACCAGATACAACTAAAGCAATACAGGATATGTGGTCTAGCACACCATTCTCTGAGCTTTTACTAGAAAAGTTTATTGTGACAAATGGCGAATATTATGCCAAAACACAATCAAAAATATTCTGATTCACTATGGTATATGTAAAATTATTTTAAATGCTTGTATTTTATTATGCAATATGTAAAAATCTATCTTAGCTATTAAAATTTATCTTAGCTGCACTGCAGGGTACATCATCATTCACGGTTTTGAAAATAAATGAATGCTGTTTTCCTGTGTAGAAAATGACATATGAAAAGCTTGCAAATCTATTATATTAAAGTGTCCTGCTTGCAAACCTATTATATTAAAGTGTTCTGTATGCAAACCCTAACTATTAACATCTCTTACTTGCTTCCTTGTGGTCTGTTAAATACACAATTGAAAGAGTTGTAATATCTGTTCAATCAATGCAAAAAACATTCCAGATGATTTTTCCAGAAATCCTGTGAGCTGATAACTTGCAGTTTTATCAGTTATCATTGGTCCCAAGTCTCTCTGTGAACTATAGATCAACTCACCTCTATGTTAATGGCAAGATGAAAGGGCGGGGGTTCTATAGTCATTAAACAATTACATTGACCAGATATTGCTATGGCCATGTTTGGTCAATGAAATCATTATTATCATCACCCCTTCCCTTTTTAGCTGGTGACAGCTCTAGGAGCTGTCATTTGGTGAGGAGTGCCGTCGGGATGTGTTGTGTGCACTGGGTCAGTTGGGTTTTTCATTTCTGTGACAGGAGGTAGCAAGCATTTCTTGATGATGAATTTTCACTGAGTAGCTTTAGGGGATTTTTATTTTTTTAATAAAGGAATTCTCAAATGTTTGGGTGTGTTTATTTTTAGGTTACTTTTTTGTGAATAAGTAAATATAATTAGTATCCCTTGTCTCCTCCTCAACATAGGGACAAGCTTCTTTGCCAGGGGAGTATGGTCTGTTATGGTTCAAGAGAGGGGGGGTTACATGTTCTTCCCCCCTTTTTTGGCGAAACAAGCTGCATACTCAGATTAAGGGACTGCAAAGGTCCCCAGGAAGCAGGGAAATGCAATTTACCAACAATTTAACACACATTTTTCTTTGTAAATGTCAGTACTGCTCCCAGAAAAATGGAATTAAAAAAAAAATCTTTTGCTCCCCAGGGCTGTGTCTCCAATGGTATTTTTCACATTCCTTTGCCTATTAGCTCATCTTAGCATTTCGTATTTAACAAATTCAGCCTTGATTTTAATAGGGTTCACCATCTGAATGTATTTGAAGGCACATCAGCTCATCCTTGGTAGCGCATGATGAGAAATTTTTTCCTAAGCTAGTAATTGGCAGAAGTGCATGGCCTTTTTGACAACAGTCTTGACATAGTCTCGGGACTAGAAAAGTGCAAAATTATCAGGTGTACTAGTGGAAAATAGTGATGAAAACATGTGTCAGGGTTCAGTTCATGGAAGTTTGTGGGGAGTGAAGCATGAAAATACATTCTGCCCATTTTCAGGTCTAATACGTAAAGGGAAAAAAGGGCATGGGGAGCTGGGCATTGCCATGGGGAATATGTACCATATGTATGCAAAAAAAATGTAAGTAAATACTGTACAGTGTGGAATTTGACTTTGAAGTCACCATAGAAAAAACACCAGTCCTTTAAATTGCCTGCTTGGGAGATGCCTTTAAGTTGTATAAGGTGTTATGGAACAGTATGATTCTCATGGACAGCCTCTGCAATGTGTGTCTTTTATCAAATTTTTTGCATGTGTAAGGGATTTTTTTTTTTTTTTTTTTTTTTTACTGTTACACTGTAAAATACATCAGTAACATCTCATTCTGATTCATTATAAAACTGTTTTAGATGCAACACCTATTTTTTTTTTTTTAACCAGTGGTAATAGGCTTGACTTGAATGATAAGAGCCACTTTTAAAACAAAACAAAAAAGTATAATATTATTTGTGTGCTTCTTTTTTCCTATTCTTCTTCAACAGCACATAACAGACATTTTTTGTGCCTTTTTTTTTCCAGAGGATGCATAATAGCCATTTTTGACTCTGCTAATGCACCATTTTCCTCTATCAAATACCTTCTCCCCTATCTAAACATTTCTTATTTTTTTCTTCCTTTTCCTCTGCCTTCTCCTTCCTCAAAGAGTTGAAAAGTCTCATGGTTTTTCAATCTATGCATTAAGGTGAAAAACCTTTTCTGCTTCAGCTGTCCCTCAGACCCCCCCTTTTTCTTACCTGAAACTGATCATACCAACAACAAGCACAAGCCCAGTGTCTCTAGCTGCTGTCTCGGGTCCTCATTGGATAGATTGATAGCATCAGGAGTCACTGGCTCCCACTGCTGTCAATCCAATATAAGGGCACGGGAATCGGGGGGTAGGGTCGAGTCCTGCTGTCTGTGTCAATGGACGCAGCAGCAGGACTCGTGAGCACGCCTGCACGGGTGCCCCCATGGAAAGCGGCTCTCTGTGGGGGCACCCAATGAAGAGAAGGAGCCAGGAGAAACACCGGGACACTCCAGAAAAGGAAGATCAGGGCTGCTTTGTGCAAAACCCTTGCACAGAGGTGGTAAGTATAACATGTTTGTTAATTAAAAACAAAAAAACTAACCTTTACAAGCACTTTAAGGGCGCAGAGCAGCCCCTTTTTTACACTGCGGCTCGTTTGCCTATTTATTCCTCCCTCTTCACTGTAGGATGCAGAACAACCGTTTGCTTTGGGAATTTTTTAGCTGCTGTATCCAGGCCTTGCTTACAGGTCTAATTGCTCAGCATTTTCAATGTAGATTCAGCAAAAAATCCAATGTACATGAGTATGTGACCTGTGATACAGCACAATGTCAGGTACTCAGCTGCCAGTATTTTGTTTGCACGGCCACACACCAGAAGGCCATCCCTACCCCCTACCAGCAGAGATGAGCTTTAGGTTTGTGTTGAATTACCTTGAAGCCAGCCTGGTTGCAGTTTGGCAACAAGTGCTAGTTAGTAGCAGTAGTGCTAGCATTAATGAAGCAGTAGCGGTAAGATTAGTGAAAAAAAAAAAACATAGAAGGGTTGAGTTCTGGTGATAAGGAGGAAGGTTGGGGTTCTGGTGGTGAGAAGGAGTTTTGAGGTGCTGGTAGCAAAGAGGAGGGGTTGGGTCCTGGCAGTGAGGAGGAGTGTTAGAGTTCTGGCAGTGAGGGGAGTAGGAAATTGGTGGGAGGTTTCAAGGAGGATGTTTCACACTTCCCTGTAGAAATATAACGGACGTACTTTTGAAATTAACATATAAAAATAAAAGAAAAAAGCCTAAAAACTAAAATGAATACAAGCACCACATCTAAGAATTTGTATGTTGCAATATATTACACTTTTTTGTTTGGATTTAATATCACTTTAAGGTGTACACCCTCAAATTCTAAAAAGTACACAGCATTTTGCTACCTAAAGGACATTCAGTGAAGTGTTTACATCTGCTTTAGGGACCAGTGCTTACAAGCCCTACAATAATCAGTTCCTAGGCATTTTATCAAAAGCACTTTCCCCAGAAAAGCTAAGAACTTTGTCAGTATGGCAGCTGGAAACCCTTTCCTTTTATATTGATAGTCTGGCACATAGAAAAGACCCCTATGGTCATTCCAAGCTATCTGACCTAATTTTAGAGTTGGAATGTGCAACATTGATAGTTAGTTGCAAGGCTGGTTAATTATTATTATTATTATTATTATTATTATTATTATTATTATTATTATTATTATTGTTATACAGTATATATATATAGCACCAACAGTTTGCACAACACTTTACAAATTGATGGCAGACAGTATAGTTACAATACAATTAAATACAGAAGGAATGAGGCCCTGTTTGTTAGGGGTTACAATAAAAAAGGGAGGGTCAAATGATACAAAAGGTAATAACTGTGGGGAATGAACTGATGGAGATCCCTTAAAAGTGGACAGATTAGGATATTGTCGGACAGATTGGGGTAGGAAATTCCAAAGGATAGGAGAGAGGCTCAGAAGAAGTGCTGGAGGCAAGCATAGGAGGAGGTGACAACGGAACTAAAGAGCAGGAGGTCTTGGGAGGAATGAAGAGAATAGCCACTTTTTTTATATCAAAGTCTGATGTCTGTCCACAGTGTAGCTTTTTAAAATACAAGAAGGGCAATATTTGAGAGGCATCAAGATTAAAACAAATGTTGTGTAACAAATGTGTTGCTAAAATATATATATATATATATATATATATATATATATATATATATATATATATATACATATATTTAACCTCCCTGGCGGTATGATTCTTTTGGATTTTAGGTGCTGAAAGCGGTACCATTATTTTAGGTGCTGAAAGCATGTAATTCTTGTGAATGAGCAGCCCAAACCAACTGTATACATTTATTATACATATTATATATATATATATATGTATGTATACATATATTATGTATACATATATTATATATATATTATATATATATATATATATATATATACGTATATATATATATATATATATATATATATATATATAATGTATACAGTTGGTTTGGGCTGCTCATTCACAAGAATTACGTGTATATATATATATATATATATATACGTGTATATATATATATATATATATATATATATATATATATATATATATATATATATACATATATATATATATATATATATATACATATATATGTATATATATATATATATATATATATATATATATATATATATATATATATATATATATATATATATATAATATGTGTGTGTATATATATATATATATATGTATATGTGTATATATATATACGTATATATATGTATATATATATATATATACTGTATATATATATATATATATATATATATACATATATTTACATAAAAAGTACAGTAAAACTGCAGGAAAGGGCACTGGGGGGTAATGTAATGTGATTTTATTTTATTTTGAACGATATCAGTGTGTTTGGTGCATTTTACATTCGAATTTGCCGCCGGTTCCACCCCCCGGCGGACGTCACGTCGCCGGAGACGGAAGCCGGGGCTCGCAGACGATCGGGAGAGAGCTCCGCCGCCGCACACCGCTCGCAGTCTTCGCTGGATCCCGGAGAAAAGGTAAGTAAAACCTCCTCCAGCATCCAGCGATCTTCTTAGCGCTACCCCGAGTGTGACTCGGAGTTACCGCTTTTGGCACCAAAATCTTACCCCGAGTCACACTCGGGAATACCGCTAGGAAGGTTAAAGTGTCTTAAAATAAATTAACTCTATTGAGTTGCAAAATGACCAAAAATGCAGACAATTTGTAAATATTGCAGTTGATGCAAAGTACGCTCGATAGAAAACAATTTGTGTAAAATGGTGTGCACTTCCTATCAATAAACCTCAGTAAATATAAATGCATAAATAACATATCAATTGATATCCACTTGTGGTCCATGTGAACTTATCAGTGAATGATTGGTATAAAAAAGTATGATCTATGTGCACAACTAACGAATAAACAATAATAAACTTCAATAAGAAATACGTTCATGTAAGTTTGTATTTACTCCTGATCCATGCAAATTTATTTGTGACCAGTTTTGGATTTAAATTTGCAAGAAGATATTTTAATCCAGAAAGGCACACACAGGACTGCTACCAGGAACCCCCAATGGGTGTATGCTCACCTTAAAACAATGTCTTTTTATATGAGGGCAATGACACCTCAAAACAATCTGGGACCTGAGATAGCTGCTATAGGTGTGCTGCAGGTATTCACAGCAGGTGACAGGATTTTCCACGTCAAATCAAATTTCATAAAAGAAAACCTCAAACTGTAAAGCTCTGTACACATTGGCCAAATATTGTCTGAACTCAGCTGGTACAGTAGAAAAAAGGCCAATCATTGCTCAATGTATTCAGACCCTTATCCGACAAAAGCTGATCTCACGGTAGGCTTCTGTCAAGCGTGGTTGCTGAAAACCAGCAGCCGATCGGCATCTGATCAGTCAATGGCTGTGAGCACTGACCGGTGTGTTCTGGCACTGGGGGGTAGTCCCCCTGTCACAGCACAATAACACGGCAGGGAAATAGCTGTACTAACATTACATAGTTAATACAGAGACCTCTTCAGTTTTGTTTTGTTCAGCCTGCTGGGTTGAATGCAAAACAACTTAGCGTGTGTACCAGGCAATACCTTTAAAACAAATGTTGATTAAAAGCATGAATTGCACCCACATTATAAAGCCAGAGTAACTGCACAAAGAAGTACCAAGCTGCCACTTCCCCTCACATTTCAATTTCATTAGCGTAGACAAGCCATACTGTGGGGGAAAGGTAACAGAAGCTGGTAATTCACTTATAGACACTCCATTATTCTCTTGGATCATTGAAGCTCTGCCTTACCCATTTTGTCACTGTTACGTCATCAGCGGCTTGCAGCTTATTGCTGTTCTTGATGTGCAAATGTTTCATTCATATATTTCATCCATATTAAAAACAAATGTGTGTATTATGGCCATTCATTGGTCACTTTATAAATATATTTGGTTAAATCCCAGTATCTACCTGTTACTTGTCGAATGTAATTTCTCATTCCTCCGTTACCTTTGCTCTGGCCTCTGGTAACTATTAAATCCTAATTCTGACCTTGCTTAAGACCTGCTACATCTGTAAATCACAATGACCAAGTAACCATGACCTAGAAACAAGCCAAGGGTCGTAAGACTTTTCTAATAGCTAATAGTTACTTCATTGTCAGTTACAAATACAGCTGTCATTGACTGTTTGGTAAAAAAGGTCAAAGCATAAATCATCTGTGCTGTGGTCTGATGTAGAGGACAATGCAGTGTTAACAATGTCAACAGCACTGCTAGCTTATGCCAGTGACCATGCAATTGACTAAATAAAAATTATAAGGATTCAATAAATAAAACAATTAATGAAAATAGGTAAAAAATTGTACAGAAATCTTGCTACAACTTAAATTGTGTTGTTAGCCCTGAAGACACAATTGTGCAAGAGGAAATATGAATTCCAGCATTTTTTCCAAGCTGCACTGTTAAGAAGTATGCAGAAGAATGTGTTTCGACTAACTGGCAAATCTCCCTCTGTGCCTTGGTCTCAGGTGCTTCACTGCATGGAAGCTATAAAACTGATGAAGAGGATACACAATACTGTTATGGACACCATGCATTTATTTGACCACAAATGGGAATATTGGTCAATATATTAACAGAGAACCTTTAAAGTGATATTTAATGGTTATTTATGGGTTGTTATAAGGTACAGTTCTACCTTGATAATATATGGTCCAGTAGTTCATGTATGCAGGTTTTTTTCAGGCTAAGCAACTATAAATATGATGAAATCTCTTAATGTCACAACTCTGTGGTTTGCTGGCCATATGCTTTATGTTTTTCTTTATGTGATTGTTGGATTCTGACCAAATGTACTCTGGTTTTCAGACACTATGTTAGATCTCTCACTTTCATGCATATATTTTTAAATTTATTTATTTATTATAGGTACAGTACTTATATAGCGCTGTCAATTTACACAGCACTTTACATACATATTTTGCACATTCACATCAGTCCCTGCCCTCAAGGAGCTTACAATCCAAGGTTTCAACTCACAATTATACATACTAGGGTCAATTAAGACAGGAGCCAATTAACCAACTAGCATATCTTTGGAGTGTAGGAGGAAACCCACACAGTCACAGGGAGAACATGCAAACTCCAGGCAGGTAGTGCCATGGTTGGGGCTCAAATCAATTACCCTATTGCTGCTAGGCGAAAGCGCTAACCACTTAGCCACTGTGCTATACTTTAATAACCACTTTGCCTCTGCTCACTAGAGCTCTACTGCGGCAAAGTGGCTCTTGTAGGTCTGACGACGTAGACCTACGTCGGCAGACACTCCCCCTTCTCGGTGGCGCACGCACGCCGCCGGAGGCTCGCTCCCGCTGTATTCAGTCACAGCGGGAGTCGGGCCAGGGGAGGAGCAGCATCGTCGGGGAATCGTGTCTGGAGATCCGCCCGCTTGTGTAAACAAAGCGGGCGGATCTCCTAAGTGACAGGAAGGGTCAGATTGCAGGGTTCAGCATAGCTGAACCTGCGATCTGTTCCTGTTTCACTCAGTCCCCTCCCCCCACACATGTCAGTAAGCACCAGGCATACATTAATCCCTCCCTCTCCAATAAAATTAACCCCTTCCCTGCCAGTGTCATTTTTACAGTAACAGTGCATATTTATAGCACTGATTACTGTAGTAATGTCACTGGTACCCCCAAAAGTGTCAAAAATGTCAGTCAAGGGTCCGATCTGTCCGCCGCAATGTTGCAGTCCCGCAAAAAAAATCGCAGATCGCCGCCATTACTCGTTTAAAAAAAAAACACCAAAAATGACAGAAATCTTTCCCTTAGTTAGTAAACGCAATAACTTTTGCACAAACCAATCAAAACATGCTTATTGTGATTTTTTTTACCAAAAATATGTAGCAGAAAACAAATTGGCCTAAAATTATAAAAAAATTTAGATTTTTACATTTTTTTTTTGGGGGGGGGGGGATTTCATATAAAAAAATGTAAAAAATATTGTTATTAATCCTATAGCCAACTGCAACAATTCTAAATTCATAGCAGCACATAGAAGAGTACGTATTGTTCATGTATTTTATCCACAAGGTTAATGATTAGCAACCCCACTGCAAAGGATTCAGACACTCAAATATTATAGATTCCTTTCTTAGTACCTCACATCTGTGCTATAGGATTAAGAACACCAGTCATGTAGTTGGTAATATATATGGGGTTACTAAAACTGGTGCACATAGATTTGGTTCATTTGTGCATAGTAACTAATCAAATTCTAGTTTAATTGTCAATGCTTAATTAAATAGGCTGAAGTTAGAAGCTGATTGGTTACTATGCACAGCTGCACCAGATTCTGTGTGCATCAGTTTTAGTAAATCTCCTCCACAGTGTAGCTCACAGTGCTGCATCTATACTGAACAACATTATAAACGCAACGCTTTTGTTTTTGCCTCCATTTTTCATGAGCTGAATGCAAAGATCTAAATATTTTTCTATTTACACAAAAGGCCTATTTATATTGCACAGGTGTGCCTTAGGCTGGCCACAATAAAAGGCCACTCTAAAATGTGCAATTTTATCACACAGCACAATGCCACAGATGTCGCAAGTTTTGAGGGAGCGTGTAATTGGCACATCCAACCGGCCTCACAACCGCAGACCACGTGTAACCACACCAGCCCAGGACCTCCACAACCAGCATCTTCACCTCCAAGATCGTCTAAGACCAGCCACCAGCTGCTGCAACAGTCATATAACCAAACAATTTGTGCACAAACTGTCAGAAGCTGTCTCTGGGAAGCTCATCTGCATGCTTGTCGTCCTCGTTGGGGTCTCAACCTGGCTTTAGTTCATCATCGTAACTGACTTGAGTGGGTAAATGCTCACATTGGATGGCGTCTGACACTTTGGAGAGGTGTTCTCTTCACGGATTAATCCCAGTTTTCACTGTACAGGGCAGATGGAAGAGAACATGTATAGCATCGTGTGGGTGAGCAGTTTGCTGATGTCAATGTTGTGGATCAAATGGGCCATGGTGGCGGTGGGCTTATGGTATGGGCAAGTGTATTTTATTGATGGCATTTTGAATACACAGAGATACCGTGATGAGATCCTTAAGCCCATTATTGTGCCATTCATCCACGACCATCACCTCATGTTGCAGCATGATAATGCATGGCCCCATGTTGCAAGGATCTGTACACAATTCCTGGAAGCTGAAAACATCCCAGTTCTTGCATGGCCAGCATACTCACCGGACATGTCACCCATTGAGCATGTTTGGCACGACAGCGTGTTCCAGGTCCTGTCAATTTCCAGCAACTTCTCACAGCAATTGAAGAGGAGTGGACCAACATTCCACAGGCCACAATCAACAAGCTGATCAACTGCGAAGAAGATGTGTTGCACTGCGTGAGGCAAATGGTGGTCACACCAGATACTGACTGTTTTTTGGACCCCCCTAGGCCCACCTAATACAGTAAAACTGCACATTTTAGAGTGGCCTTTATTGTGACCAGTCTAAGGCACACCTGTGCAATATTCATGCTGTGTAATCAGCATCTTGATATTCCACACCTGTAAGGTGGGTGGATTATCTCGGCAAAGTAGAAGTGCTCACTAACACAGATTTAGACAGATTTGTAAAAACTATTTGAGAGAAATAGGCCTTTTGTGTACAAAGAAAAAGTCTTAGATCTTTGAGTTCAGCTCATTAAAAATGGGGGGAAAAACAAAAGTTTTGCGTTTATAATTCTGTTCAGTGTAGCTAACTATGTTGCAATGATCCCATAAGTGTATACAACCTGCTAATGGACCATTTAAATGTAGTCAATGTTTAAACCCTTCACGGTAAACATTGACACATTCACGTCACATATTTGCGTATCTCCCTTTGTGCTGGAAGAGCACATGCAGCACCGCCAGCACAGGGATCGGGGTCTCACGGAGACCCATACTAATGATCAGGACCTGGAACTACTAATTCTGGGTCACCTGATTGCTTTGATAGCCTCTGATTGGCTATCACAGTGATTTGTCACTGTGAAGCCCGCATCTATGTCTTCTTTCTCTGTAAATGGAGGAGAGAGAAACTTATTAAATCTCCGTCTACTTACAGAGAGAAAAAAAAATTGTGTAAAAAGAATAAATAAATATTAATAAGTGAAAACCTAGATCAAGGTTTGATCCATATCAGTGCCAGGGTTAGTGTTTGGGTCAAAGGTCAGGGTCACAAGTCAGGGTCAGTATTTTTTTTTTTTTTACAGGATTTTTTTTCTTTGATATCAGTGTCAGTTAGTGTCAGTGTGTTTTAGGAAGGATAAAAAAACAAAAAAATAAAATGGGCACTATTGTTTTTGGGCTGTAATATGGGTAGAAACAACAACCAACATACATTTACAGTTGTGCTCATAAATTTACATACCCAGGCAGAGTTTATGATTTCTTGGCCATTTTTCTGAGAATATGAATGATAACACAAAAACCTTTCTTTCACTCATGGTTAGTGTTTTAATGAAGCCATTTATTATCAATCAGCTGTGTTTATTATTTGAAATCCTAATGACAACAGAAACTACCCAAATGACCCTGATCAAAAGTTTACATACCCTGGTGATTTAGGCCTGATAACATGCACACAAGTTGACACAAAGGGGTTTGAATGGCTATTAAAGGTAACCATCCTCACCTGTGATCTGTTTGCTTGTAATTCGTGTATGTGTATAAAAGATCAATGAGTTTCTGGATTCCTGACAGACCCTTGCATCTTTCATCCAGTGCTGCACTGACATTTCTGTATTCTGAGTCAAAGAATTGTCAAAAGAATTGTCAAAGAATTGTCAAAGGATCTGCGGGAAAAGGTAGCTGAACTGTATAAAACAGGAAAGGGATATAAAAAGATATCCAAGGAATTGTGAATGTAAATCAGCAGTGTTCAAACTCTAATCAAGAAGTGAAAATGAGGGGTTCTGTTGAAACCAAACCATGGTCAGGTAGACCAACTTTAATTTCAGCCACCACTGCCAGGAAAATTGTTTGAGATGTAAAGAAAAACCCACAAATAACTTCAGGGGAAATACAGGACTCTCTGAAAACATGTGATGTGGTTGTTTCAAGATGCACAAGGAGACACTTGAAGAAAGATGGGCTGCATGGTCGAGTCGCCATAAGAAAGCCATTACTGCGCAAATGCTACAAAGTATCCCGCTTACAATACACCAAACAGCACAGAGACAAGCCTCAAACCTTCTGGCAAAAAGTCATTTGGAGTGATGAGACCAAAATTTAGCTTTTTGGCCACAACCTTAAACGTTACATTTGGAGAGAAGTCAACAAGGCCTATGATAAAAGGTACATCATTCCTACTGTGAAACACGGAGGTGGATCGCCGATGTTTTGGGGACGTGTGAGCTACAAAGGCACAATAAATGTGGTCAGAATTGATGGCAAGATGAATGCAGTATGTTATCAAAAAATACTGGAGGAAAATTTGCATTTGTCAGCCCGGAAACTGCGCATGGGACGTACTTTGACATTCCAACATGACAATGATCCTAAACACATGGCCAAGTCGAACTGTCATTGGCTACAGCAGAATAAAGTGAAGGTTCTGGAGTGGCCATCTCAGTCTTCTCCTGACCTCAATATCATTGAGCCACTCTGGGGAGATCTGAAAATGTGCAGTTCATGCAAGACAGCCCAAGAATTTACAGGAACTTTTGCCTTTTGCCAGGAAGAATGGACAGCTTTACCATCTGAGAAGATAAAGAGCCTCATCCACAAATACCACAAAAGACTTCAAGCTGTCATTGATGTTAAAGGGGGCAATACACGTTATTAAGAATTGGGGTATGTAAACTTTTTATCAGGGTCATTTGGGTAGTTTCTGTTGTCATTATGATTTAAAAAGAGTAAGCACAGTTGATTCATAATAAATGGCTTCAGCCAAACACTAACCATGAGTGAAAGAAAAGTTTTTGTGTTATCATTCATATTCTCAGAAAAATGGCCAAGAAATCATAAATTCTGCCAGGGTATGTAAACTTATGAGCACAACTGTATGTGGTATCGCTGTGATCACCAGGAGCAGGAGAATTTTATTTGGGTTGTTCTTTGGTTGGAGGTTATGGTAGTAGCAAAATAATACACAGCTAAGTAGTTGTGATGATATGCATGGTTTTAATAACATGTCAAAGTTTCAAAATTTAGATTTGTTTTCCCCTTAAGCACGAAGGGGGTTAAAGTAACTATGGTTTATTCCACTTTATTCAAGGCAGTGGGGTTTACTTACTAAAACCAGAGAGTGCAAAATCTAGTGTAGCCAATCGGCTTCTAACTTTAGCTTGTTCAAAAAGCTTTGACAAAAAAACCTGCAAGCTGATTGGCTTTAATGCAGAACTGCACCAGATTTTGCACTCTCCAGCTTTAGTAAATCAATCCCATTGAGTTACAGCTTCGTTTTTTTTTTGTTTTTGTTTCATGTTTGCCACTTTGAATGTAACTAATTCTGGAAACTCCTACATGGACAGAAGGCTGACTTTACTGATGGTATTTGTTCTCAACAATTAAAGTAATATTACAGTCGAGGAGTGATGTAGCCACCTAGGAACAGTAGGTGTGTTTTTTGAAGAATTACCAGAAAATAAAAAAATAGAAGCTTGAAAAAAACAAAACTTTTTTTTTTTTGGTTTTCTTTCTTCTATTTTCATCTGGTGAACAAGCCAGAAAGTCTATTATTTTTTCATAGCACAAACTCTCCAGCAGAGTGTATCAGTTTACATGGATGAAACAAACCACTTAACACTGGCAGGGGTGATTAAAATGATCCAACTTTATTTATTCACCATTATCGGGAAAAAAAAAAACAGTTTAGTGTAATTGATTATAAAGTGTGAGTTGGAGTCTGGCTTCAATTTGTTAATGGTTCTAAATCTGCTAATACATATACCACTAACCCCCCCCCCCCCGACTAACAGTGGGGATGTCTGTTGTGTCTCATTTTCTCATTCCTCCAGAGTTGTGTCTCACAGGGGGTGTGTTACTGGCGAGATCACCTGGGGAATACAGAAGGAAAAAAGCCAAAGAAAAGAAAACTGATGCATCAATCAAAATATAATATATTTTTAGTTTTGGGTTTAATACCACTTTAACAAACTTTGTAGTCCTACCTGTTTGTCTGTTCTTAAGTAAAAGCTATATGTTCAAATTTGCCCTTTGAAGTCTGGTTCCTGAGTTGAACTGTCTGCGTTCAATTTAATCAGCTTGCAGGGTTCTATTGAGGACATTTGCAGTGTCTGCATGCCTTTAGAAGTAACAATAAGCAAAAGGTAGATTTGGCAACTCCAAAATCCATTGAACTTTATTTTGTATTATCATGTAAGCAATACCAAAGACAGGACATTTATAGAACAAACTCCACCCCTGTATAAGCTGAATAACATCAATTATACAATTTTTCAATTAAAGTCAAAATACAGATGTAAAACAAAGAAAGTGGCACTGGAATGATGGCAAGGAACAAAATGTTTAGTAAAACACCCAGGCAAGAACAAATATTCAAAATGTTGGAATATGTTTGTGTCATAATCATTGATAGTTCCAAGAGGAAATGAACAAGAACTAATCAACTAATGTCCATATTCCCTGAAGGTATAAGTGGTATGAAGGGCTGTATAAGGGATATGAATGACATGACTATATATGGAATAATTAAAAAAAAGATCTACATTCCATCTGGAATTTAGGCCAGCCGGAATTCTGGTTCCTAGGGTGAAAATCCACCACACCTCTCTTTCAAGAAGCCTGCGGTGGATATCACCCTCATTAGGGATTCTCTTACACTTTCCAAACCAATAAACACAAATGAACTCATGTTACCAGCATGTACCAGCATGTACATGCCTAGATACATATTTTCAATGGTATAAGTAGCACCTTTATAATGTTCACTAATCCTGACCTGAAGGGATCTAGAAGTACACCCTACATACTGAAGTGAGCACAAGGTACATTCAACAACATACACTACATTGTTAGTACTAAAACTGATAAAGTCACGAATAGTGAACCCTTTACCAGTGGACAATGAAACAATGATTGTATTATTTTAACTATGCTTGTCACAGTAGCGGCACCTGAAAATAAAAAAACAGAAGCCACGGCTCGGCCCTTCCCCCTCTATCACCTGATTTGCTCACTGGCTAAGATTGACAGCAGCGGAAGCCGATGGCTCCCACTGCTGCCAAAAGCCAATCAGGAGTGCAATTCCCCGGAGAGGCAAGACTCTCGTGGACATCACTGGATTGAGAGGAGGCTCAGGGAAGGATTAGGGGGGCTGCTGCACACAGAAGGTTTTATGCATATATACTTCATGAATATATGAAGGTAAAAATCCTTGCACCTTTACAACCACTTTAAGTCTAGAAGTAATAATATCACATTCTTATGAAAAGCTGTTTGTACTTGAGCAAATCTGTCCGTCTGTAATATATTCCTCCACAGGAGTAGAATATATAGTATGGGTAGGATGACAGCTTGTCACCAGAAGAGAATTACCAGCACATTATTTGTGGAAAGTGCATGAATGAACAGCACCTGTGGTATAATTACCCATGAGAGTGATATTCAGATAGTTGATACTCCTGGTA
This sequence comes from Pelophylax lessonae, assembly GCF_965119305.1. Taxonomy (NCBI): domain Eukaryota; kingdom Metazoa; phylum Chordata; class Amphibia; order Anura; family Ranidae; genus Pelophylax; species Pelophylax lessonae. The sequence continues at coordinate 370,372,985 of NC_138771.1, forward strand.
TGACTTTTGTAGCAGAATTCCAGATTTAAATGGTTGTTATTGATGTAAGAAACAGCAGACAGTAAAGCTGTATCTCTATTGTCTCTATATAGGTCATCAATATATCTGCTATACCACCTTATGGCACCCGCACATGGGTTGAGGTGGGAAAACAAGTATATTTCCTCCCACCAACCCATGTGACATGTTAGCCAAACACAGGGAAAACTTGGCACCCATAAAGGCATCCCTACACTGCAGATAATACATCTGATCAAAAAATGAAATAATTGTATTCTAGTAGAAAATGAACTGACATGACTAAAAATTCCTTTAACCACTTGACTTCCATAAGATTTACCCCCCTTCATAACCAGGCCATTTTTTTGCGTTAGGACACTGCATTACTTTGACTGACAATTACCCGGTCCTGCGACACTGTACCCAAAGAAAATGTATGTCTTTTCCACACAAATGGAGCTTTCTTTTGGTGGTATTTGGTTACCACTGCATTTTTATTTTTTGCACTATAAACAAGAAAAAACTGACAATTTTATTTTTTTTCAAATATAATTTTTATTAAGGTTTCCAGGTGAGACAATATAATACACAGTCCAATAAACAAAACATACCATGTTCAAATATATTTCTACCTCAATCTGTTCATACCACAGCTAAATTCCAAAGGACTCTTCTCACCCTGACTTCCCTATTTCTATAAAAAAACAAATCAACCCCCCAAAAAAAAACAAATCAACCCCGAAAACACAAAAAAAAAGGGGGGGGGGAAGGGGATAGGAGAGGGTGTACGGAATTATCTCCTCCCTTTCCTGCCGAGTTATCTTTTTGTTACTCAAGGGTCCATCAAATTTTCTAACAGAGCTAACCCCTGATTCGATAGTATAAACAAATTCCAAGCTCCCCATGTTTCTGTATATTTTTCTCTTTTGTGTTGAGCTGTCAAAACCAGATCTTCCATTTTATTTATTTCCTCTACTTTACGTATCCAGCACTCTATTGTTGGGGGCCTTTGTTTCTTCCAGTTAATGGGAATACAATTGCAAATTAAGTCACGCTAATCATATGATCATGGAGAAATAAAGTCCATAAAGTCCAAACAATGAATGGAGATGTAATCAAAGAACAGGTCCCCTTAAGGGTGTATGCTTACCACATAGAGGTAAGGTATAGGCAAAACTCTCTGTGCAAGTCTTGTCACCTTGATAGTAGATCCAGGCTCAAATGAATGTTAGACTCAGTAGTCATTGGATCATGGAAGTAAAATAAAGAACGCAATAGCGTAAAACCCAACAAACTGAATGGATTAAACACCACAGTATTCCATAACATATGGATTATGTGTGAAAGTATAGGCCACCACCAATAAATTATTCACTAGTAATAACTAGGGGGTAAACCATGCATTAAAGAAGTTATTGAAGTAATAGGTACCCCTTACCAATAAAGATAAGGGTCAACACCAAATTATATATAAGTCGTGTTCTGGCTAGAGTCGCCTCTTACCGGACATCGATACAATAGTGACCAAAGTGAAGAAAGCAAGAGTGCTGAACCACCACCAGCCAGATTAGCCTCCTACCATGTGAAGATAAAAGAAAAGAAAAATGTGCAGATCACAATCCAGTGTAACACAAGGAGCCAATATCAAGACACACCAGTAGGGGTCGCCTCTTACCAGATGGAGAAAACAATCAAGCCTGTATAGTATTCAAACATCCAGGGACCAACACTTGGCTGAAAGTACGGCTTCTCAGATGTCTCCAAAATATGGCCAATATTCACCAACATAGAGGAAAAAAGGCTCCCATAGTGTAAAACCATTTAAAATGTATTTGTTTAAAAAGCTAAATAACTCACAAGAGACCAGGAATGTAGGAGCAGTGTGTGGAACTGCCGACCGGACGGCTTCGCTCGCCCGCACTCTCCGGTCGCAATCCGAAGACGTCAGTACGCCGTGACCTGACGACGTTTTGTCACAGATGATGTTTTCAAAGGTGCGGACGGCGTACTGACGCCATCTATTTATGCGAAGAGGTAAACAGAATGACAGGAAGTGGGTGAGGATCGCCTCGCCATCTTAGATGGGGGAATGAGGACTGGAGTGATACCTCACACACCACCCGGTATATAATGACAATACAACAATGTGCATAAACAAATAATAACATTGTATAAAAAATATCTTACAGGGCTACAAATGATTTATACCCATAATATAAAAAACAAATAAACAGAAAATTTGCAATATTAACCTCCAGGAGAGGTCAATCATGACACCATCTTGTGGATAAAGCAAAAATTACAAGATAAAGAATCATATTGATCTCAACAGAAAAGCACCATATTAATCATAATACAATTAAAAGATATGGATGGGAGGGACTGAGAATATCCATTCCCAAATGTTAATATGGCCAACCCAAGTGGCTACTAATTTATTAATTAGACGCAATCAAGTGCCAATAAAATCTATTAGGTATCAATCCCATTCAAAACAGTTACAAGCAATGGATGCTGTCCTGTTGTAAAGATGATTGTGTTAAGTCTATACAAATTGAGGATCACTTTAAAATCAAATTACATAATATATGGAGTGTAAAAAAAAGTATAAAAAAGAACCAGTATGAAATGGGGTATATTAAGCATTATCTATAAAGGCATTTACTTCGATGTCAACGTTGAGTCCAAATGCTACATATGTTTTGGCCCGATGAATCCAGATCATCTCTAATTTAGAGATGCCTCTAACAAAGGGTTCCCCTCTCCAATGAGGTGTAAATTTGTCTATCCCTAGGAATAGGGTATTTCTGGGATTTTTGTCATGGACAAGGGCATAGTGTTTGGACACCGAATGCTTTGGAAAACCCTTGAGTATATTGGATATATGTTCATTGAGTCTAACCTGTAAAGGTCTTTTAGTTCATCCAATATATTGAAGCCCGCGTGGGCACTGGAGCAAATACACAATGCCAGTGCTCATGGAGGAAATAAATGGCTTTATAGCGTGAACTTTGCCTGTACTTGTAGAGGTAAATTCTTTAACTGTTCTGCATTTATTGGAACTAAAAGAACAGACACGGCATCTGTTGCATTTATAGAACCCCGTCAACTGGCTTAAAAAGGTGGGTTTGGGAGCTGGTGGTTCTAAAACATTGGGTGCCACTTTGTCTCTCAGAGTAGGAGCCCCTTTGAATACCACACGTGGTCTATCTGGGAGAGTACTACCCAAGACTGGATCATTACCAAGAATATGCCAGTGACGATTGACAATATTCTTGATACTCATGTGTTGGCTTGAAAAAGAAGTAACAAAAGGTAAAATATAAGAAGAATCTCTGTTATCTACTTTGGACACGTTATTTAATAATTGTGTTCTATCCAAACAACTAACCTCCATAAGTGTTTCATCGAGAAATTTCTCACTGTAACCCTTATCTAAAAACCTTTCAGTAAGAATACGGGCCTGATTATGAAACTCCTGAAAATCGCTACAATTTCGCCTAATGAGAAGATATTGGCCTTTGGGTATGGCCCTCAGCCACGGTGCATAATGGCAACTATCGACAGGAATGTATGAGTTCCTGTCGGTTGTTTTGAAATATGTAGATGTAGAAAATTGTCCATCCTTAATGCTTATAGTGAGGTCAAGAAAATTGATGGTGGACTGGCTGCACTCATAATTTAACTGGATACCTCGATCATTGGAATTGAGAAAGTCCAAGAAAGATATCAGGTCACCGTGGTGGCCATCCCAGAGGGGGAGCACGTCATCTATATACCTAGCCCAGAGCAGTATTTGCGGCCTGCGGTGGGCATAGATGACATCCTTCTCCTACTGGGCCATAAATAAGTTGGCAAGAGACGGGGCATATTTAGCGCCCATGGCCACGCCGGTGACCTGGCGATAAAACTGCCCGTTGTACCAAAAATAATTATGGTGAGTGGCGAACTCCAGTAGCTCCATAATAAAGGATATCTGTATTGTTGGTAAATCAGAGTCCCTATTAAGGTACATGTTAACTGCATTTAACCCCACGTTGTGTGGGATAATTGTATAAAGAGAAGAGACATCGGCTGTGACCATCCAAAGGTGGTCAGTAGGAGTTAACCCAGTTAAGAGGCCAATGACATGTCTCGTATCTTTAATATATGAAGGTGTGGTTTGCACCAATGGCTGTAAATAGGAGTCAATGTACTTCCCCACCCGGGACGTCACAGAGTCAATACCACTGACAATGGGACGACCCGGGGGGGAAGTCAGACTCTTATGCAATTTGGGTAAATAATAGATGACCGGAGTGATGGGGGCACTTAGGGATCAGAAATGCTTTTTCTTTTTTTTTATTATATTTTGATTAAATCCTCTCTCTACAATACCCTCCAGAGTCTTTTTATAAGAAACTTTAGGGTCCCTAGAGAGTGGAACATAGGTTTGGTGATCACCTAAAATACGTTGCATTGTAATCATTGCGGTCAAGTACAGCGATGCTGACCTACAAAAGGGATTAGATTCCTTGTGTGAAAATAAGGACCTGGTCATTAGGCCAGCAGACAAGGGTGGTGGGATCGCTGTACTTGACCGCAGTGATTACAATCGAGAAATGCAACGTATTTTAGGTGATCACCAAACCTATGTTCCACTCTCTAGGAACCCTAAAGTTTCTTATAAAAAGACTCTGGAGGGTATTGTAGAGAGAGGATTTAATCAAAATATAATAAACAAAAAAGAAAAAGCATTTCTGATCCCTAAGTGCCCCCGCACTCCGGTCATCTATTATTTACCCAAATTGCACAAGAGTCTGACTTCCCCCCCGGGTCGTCCCATTGTCAGTGGTATTGACTCTGTGACGTCCCGGGTGGGGAAGTACATTGACTCCTATTTACAGCCATTGGTGCAAACCACACCTTCATATATTAAAGATACGAGACATGTCATTGGCCTCTTGACTGGGTTAACTCCTACTGACCACCTTTGGATGGTCACAGCCGATGTCTCTTCTCTTTATACAATTATCCCACACAACGTGGGGTTAAATGCAGTTAACATGTACCTTAACCACTTTAGCCCCAGCCCTATTTCGGACACTTTTTGTTCACAAGTTAAAACCAGTATTTTTTCCTAGAAAACTACTTAGAACCCCCAAACATTATATATATTTTTTTAGCAAAGACTCTGGAGAATAAAATGTCGGTCATTGCAAAATTTTTTGTCACGCGGTATTTGCGCAGCGGTCTTTAAAACGCCATTTTTTTGGAAAAAATTTGAAAAATCACATTTCACTGCATTTAAAAAATACTAAACAGTAAAGTTAGCCCATTTTTTTTGTATATTGTGAAAGATGATGTCACGCCGAGTAAATAGATACCAAACATGTTACGGTTTAAAATTGCGCCCCCCCGTGGGATGGCGACAAACTACGGTCAATAGAGATCTCAATCTGCGACGCTTTAAATTTATTTAACGGTTACCAGTTTAGAGTTAGAGTGTAGCTCTTTTTTTTTAATTATTGCCCACGCTCTGGCGATCGCGGCGATACCTCACATGTGTGGTTTGAACAGCGATTTCATTTGCGGCTCGACTTGCGTATACGTTTTTTTTTGTGCGCGAGCTAACGGTGACGGGGACGGCTAAATTTTTTTTTTTTTTTTTCCTATTTATTTGTTCTTTTTTTTTAAACTTTATTACAGGTTTTTAAAAAAAAAAAAATCTGATCACTTTTATTGCTGTCACAAGCAATGTAAACATCCCTGGTGACAGCAATATGTCGTGACAGGTACACTTTATGGAGGGATCGAGGGTCTAAAAGACCCTAGACCCCTCCACTACACTTCCCTGTATGCAAAACGCAGAAAACGGCATTTTTGCATACAGCCGTTTTTCAAATCTGCCGCCTTTTGCAGCACAGTAACCCGGACGTGACGTCATGGACGCCGCCTCCGGGTTACGTCATCGGAGACCCGATCGATGCCGTTTCCGGCATTCATCGGGACTCCATCCAGCCGGCGGACGTGCCGGCTGGGTGCTCGGGGCTCCCGGTGGGACGGTAGCCCCGAGCAAAGCCGCGGAAGGCGGCGGGAGGGGGGGGACGTCCCCTCCCGCCCCCCCGGGTAACGATCGAGCGGCTCCCGAGCCGCATCGATCGTTACCGACGGAAAGCCGACCGTCGGCTTCAAACAACGGTACCGGGATGATGCCTCTAGCTAGAGGCATCATCCCGGTATAACCACTCAAAGTCAGCCGACGTAGAGGTTACGTGACTGGTAGTAAAGTGGTTAATAGGGACTCTGATTTACCAACAATACAGATATCCTTTATTATGGAGCTACTGGAGTTCGCCACTCACCATAATTATTTTTGGTACAACGGGCAGTTTTATCGCCAGGTCACCGGCGTGGCCATGGGCGCTAAATATGCCCCGTCTCTTGCCAACTTATTTATGGCCCAGTGGGAGGAGGACGTCATCTATGCCCACCGCAGGCCGCAAATACTTCTCTGGGCTAGGTATATAGATGACATGCTCCTCCTCTGGGATGGCCACCACGGTGACCTGATATCTTTCTTGGACTTTCTCAATTCCAATGATCGAGGTATCCAGTTAAATTATGAGTGCAGCCAGTCCACCATCAATTTTCTTGACTTCACTATAAGCATTAAGGATGGACAATTTTCTACATCTACATATTTCAAAACAACCGACAGGAACTCATACATTCCTGTCGATAGTTGCCATTATGCACCGTGGCTGAGGGTCATACCCAAAGGCCAATATCTTCGCATTAGGCGAAATTGTAGCGATTTTCAGGAGTTTCAAAATCAGGCCCGTATTCTTACTGAAAGGTTTTTAGATAAGGGTTACAGTGAGAAATTTCTCGATGAAACACTTATGGAGGTTAGTTGTTTGGATAGAACACAATTATTAAATAACGTGTCCAAAGTAGATAACAGAGATTCTTCTTATATTTTACCTTTTGTTACTTCTTTTTCAAGCCAACACATGAGTATCAAGAATATTGTCAATCGTCACTGGCATATTCTTGGTAATGATCCAGTCTTGGGTAGTACTCTTCCAGATAGACCACGTGTGGTATTCAAAGGGGCTCCTACTCTGAGAGACAAAGTGGCACCCAATGTTTTAGAACCACCAGCTCCCAAACCCACCTTTTTAAGCCAGTTGACGGGGTTCTATAAATGCAACAGATGCCGTGTCTGTTCTTTTAGTTCCAATAAATGCAGAACAGTTAAAGAATTTACCTCTACAAGTACAGGCAAAGTTCACGCTATAAAGCCATTTATTTCCTGCATGAACACTGGCATTGTGTATTTGCTCCAGTGCCCACGCGGGCTTCAATATATTGGACGAACTAAAAGACCTTTACAGGTTAGACTCAATGAACATATATCCAATATACTCAAGGGTTTTCCAAAGAATTCGGTGTCCAAACACTATGCCCTTGTCCATGACAAAAATCCCAAAAAATACCCTATTCCTAGGGATAGACAAATTTACACCTCATTGGAGAGGGGAACCCCTTGTTAGAGGCATCTCTAAATTAGAGATGACCTGGATTCATCGGGCCAAAACATATGTAGCATTTGGACTCAATGTTGACATCGAAGTAAATGCCTTTATAGATAATGCTTAATATACCCCATTTCATACTGGTTCTTTTTTATACTTTTTTCACACTCCATATATTATGTAATTTGATTTTAAAGTGATCCTCAATTTGTATAGACTTAACACAATCATCTTTACAACAGGACAGCATCCATTGCTTGTAACTGTTTTGAATGGGATTGATACCTAATAGATTTTATTGGCACTTGATTGTGTCTAATTAATAAATTAGTAGCCACTTGGGTTGGCCATATTAACATTTGGGAATGGATATTCTCAGTCCCTCCCATCCATATCTTTTAATTGTATTATGATTAATATGGTGCTGTTCTGTTGAGATCAATATGATTCTTTATCTTGTAATTTTTGCTTTATCCACAAGATTGTGTCATGATTGACCTCTCTTGGAGGTTAATATCGCAAATTTTCTGTTTATTGGTTTTTTATATTATGGGTATAAATCATTTGTAGCCCTGTAAGATATTTTTTATACAATGTTATTATTTGTTTATGCACATTGTTGTATTGTCATTATATACCGGGTGGTGTGTGAGGTATCACTCCAGTCCTCATTCCCCCATCTAAGATGGCGAGGCGATCCTCACCCACTTCCTGTCATTCTGTTTACCTCTTCGCATAAATAGATGGCATCAGTACGCCGTCCGCACCTTTGAAAACGTTATCTGTGACAAAACGTCGCCAGGTCACGGCGTACTGACGTCATCGGATTGCGACCGGAGAGTGCGGGCGAGCGAAGCCGTCCGGCGGTTCCACACACTGCTCCTACATTCCTGGTCTCTTGTGAGTTATTTCGCTTTTTAAACAAATACATTTTAAATGGTTTTACACTATGGGAGCCTTTTTTCCTCTATGTTGGTGAATATTGGCACTATTTTGGAGACATCTGAGAAGCCGTACTTTCAGCCAAGTGTTGGTCCCTGGATGGTTGAATACTATACAGGCTTGATTGTTTTCTCCATCTGGTAAGAGGCGACCCCTACTGGTGTGTCTTGATATTGGCTCCTTGTGTTACACTGGATTGTGATCTGCACATTTTTCTTTACTTTTATCTTCACATGGTAAGAGGCTAATCTGGCTGGTGGTGGTTCAGCACTCTTGCTTTCTTCACTTTGGTCACTATTGTATCGATGTCCGGTAAGAGGCGACTCTAGCCAGAACACGACTTATATATATTTTGGTGTTGACCCTTATCTTTATTGGTAAGGGGTACCTATGTAACGCTCCTGCGTTTTACGTATGATGTGGATTTTCAGCTGCAGAAATATTCCACTTCAGTAGTCATGTAGAGAAACGCTGAGACACCAATCCCAACTCTCAATGACTCATCATGTGTGGATGATCTCAATTCAGCAAGTAAATACACACACTCAATAAGATGTTTCCTAGAGTGACTTATGTATATAGTAACACAGTGATGATAGGCTGAAGAGACAGGTTGGGTAGAGATGGTAGATAACAGACACTTGAAAGGAAATGTTCTTGAAAGTAAGATAGTAGCAGATGGGATGTAGATAGGTTTAGCAATCATGTATGGTAGCAGATGACAGAGTAGCAGGTGGACATACAAGAGAGATCAACCCAGTGCAAGAACAGGTGGTAGTAGGCTCAAGAGCTAGCAATCTTAGATAATTCAGATGTAGTAATAGTCCTTAGTATGCAGAGCTAGATAGTGTAAGCTTTAGTATAAAGGTTATAGAGGTTTCCCCTGTGGGGTACTTATCACTAATAGCAATGTAGCAGAGGAGAGGTTCGGCAAGAGCGGATGATCCGGTAGCGGGATACAGGGATCAGCGCAGCGTGGTTCCGACAGCGAGGTATGCTTGCAAGCATGAGAGCTTCAAGACAGGTTAGCATCAAGGCACAAAGCAGTTTGAACGAACACATGTGAGTGAGAGCCGGCGATCTAAATAGCCATCCAGTCCGGCGCTCAGTGATGACAGCATCAGTCTTAAAGGTGTATGCGCACCTTACCAAAAGAGAATGGTGGGGCGCATACACTTATGAAAGAGTAACTAGGGTACCCAAAGGTACCAGAACATTACAGTACCCCCCCCCCTTAAGGCCGGCTCCTGAAGGCCTCTGGAGCTGGTTTGTCTGGGTACTTCGCATGAAAATTGTGGATTAATCTAGAGGCATGTATGTCAGAGGTGTTTAGCCAGGTGTCGTCTTGGGGCCCATAGTTCTTCCATCGAACCAAGTACTGAAGTCTTCCTCTGTGGATACGAGAATCCAGAATCTCTTTTATCTCATATTCTTCTCCACCTTCAACTTGTACAGGAGGAGGAGGTGGGATAGTAGGCCTTATTCCTTGGTCAGGAACATGGGGCTTCAGTAGCGACACATGGAAAATGGGATGTATTTTGAGGTCTATTGGCAATGTAAGCTGTACTGCAGCTTTTCCAATAAGTTTCTTGATTGGGAAAGGTCCCAAGAACAGAGGTCCAAGCTTTTTGCTAGGGATTTTCAGTCTTAAATTTTTTGTTGAGAGCCAAACGAGGTCCCCGATAGCGTACTGAGGAGAAGGTCTTCTGCGAAGATCATAGTACTTCTTTTGTTGACTATGAGCGTGTGCAATGGTAGTATAAAGCAAACCCAGAGAGTCCTTTATTTGGGTAAGATAGTCTGAAGCTACTGGGTTATTTGAAGGAAGGATGCGTGGTGGAAGAATAGAGGGATGAAACCCATAGTTCAAGTAGAACGGACTCTGCTTGGTCGTACTGTGGGTTGCGTTGTTGTAGGCAAATTCTGCCAGAGGGAGAAGATCCACCCAATCATCCTGTTGGTAAGAAGTGTAACAACGTAAATATTGCTCGATGCATTGGTTGACTCTTTCAGTCTGTCCGTTGGTCTGCGGATGGTAAGGAGAAGTGAGCTTCCGCTCGATCCGTAGTATGTGACATAGTTCTTGCCAGAACTTGGAAATAAATTGTGATCCACGGTCAGACAGAAGAGTTTTTGGGATACCATGTAACTTAAAGACATGTTTCATCAGGAGTTCTGCCGTTTGTTTGGACGAAGGTAGTCTGCGAATAGCAATGAAATGTGCCATTTTTGTCAGATGGTCCACTGACACTAAGATGGTATTAAATCCTTTGGAAGGAGGCAATTCCACTATAAAGTCCAAGGACACAACTTCCCATGGAGTTTGGGGTATTGGTAGACTGCATAGTAGACCGGATGGTCTCGTAGTGTCAATTTTGGACCTGGCACAGACATTGCATGAAGAGACGAATTTTTGTATAGATGTTTTCATGTCAGGCCACCAGAATTGCCTGGTAATCAGATTAAGAGTCTTTGTCATACCCATATGTCCTGCCATAGGCACATCATGCGATAATTCCAAGATCTTGGTGCGTATGGTAGGTGGTATGTAAAGTTTGTCGTTGTAGTAGAGGAAGCCTTCTCCATCAGTATTTAGTTGTGGTGGGGGTGAATCCAAACTTATACCATGCAAAACCTCTTCCTTCAAGGAACGGACAACTCCAATAATGCGTTTGTGAGGTATTATAGGAACGGAAGGGATTTCGAAGTAGTTTTCTTCAGTTAGTCGTGATAGTGCATCCGCCTTTTTGTTCTTATCTGCAGGTGTGTAGGTCACTAGGAAGTTAAACCTTAGAAAGAATAGTGACCATCGTACCTGTCGGTGCGAGAGAGTTTTGTTAGTCTGAAGATATTGGAGATTTTTATGGTCCGTGTATATAAGTATTGGTAATTGGGTGCCTTCGAGTAGATGTCGCCAATTCTCCAGAGCCAATTTTATAGCAAGCAGTTCCTTTTCACCCACGGGGTAATTTATCTTTGGACTGCTTAGGGATTTAGAAAAAAAGGCGACTGGATGAAGTGGTGAAGTGTGAGTTGGTCGTTGGGAGAGTATTGCTCCTACTGCCATGTTTGACGCATCTACTTCCAGAATGTATTGGAGGGATGGGTCTGGATGGCGTAGTATGGGAGCAGAAGTAAACCTTGTCTTTAACAGGTGAAAAGCTTTATTTGCTTCATCTGACCATTTGAATGGTTTTTTAATGCTAGTGAGCTGTGTGAGGGGTCTCACAATGGCAGAGAAGTTTCTAATGAACTTCCTGTAGAAATTCGAAAATCCAAGGAATCTCTGTAGCGCCTTGCGTGTGGTTGGTGTAGGCCAATCCTGAATGCAGGATATCTTACTCATGTCCATCTCGATTCCTGTTTTAGATATGATGTAGCCTAGAAACAGTACCTCTTCTTTATGAAACAAGCATTTTTTCAGTTTCACATAAAGGTTGTGTGCAAGCAATCTCGATAATACTAGTCTTACATGTCTTATGTGTTCAGACAGGGATCGTGAATATATAAGTATATCGTCCAGATATACCACAACACAGACATCTAGTAAGTCTCTGAAAATATCGTTTATAAATCGTTGAAAAACTGCAGGGGCGTTGCATAGCCCGAATGGCATTACAAGATATTCGAACAATCCGTATCTGGTTCTGAATGCAGTCTTCCACTCGTGTCCATCACGGATTCGAATGAGATTGTATGCTCCTTTCAGGTCCAATTTTGAAAAATAGGTAGCTCCACGCACCTGCTCAATGAGCTCAGGGATAAGCGGTAGAGGATAGCGATCTTTTATTGTAATAGCATTCAATTGCCTATAGTCGATGATAGGCCTGAGACTTGAGTCCTTATTGCGGACAAAAAAGAGTCCTGCTGCTGTGGAAGAAGTGGAAGGTCTAATAAAACCTTTTTCCAAATTCTCATCCAAATAGTCTTTGAGATGGGAAAGTTCATCCTGTGAAAGAGGATAAACATGACCGAACGGCAATTTGCTATTTGGGAGTAGATCAATGCTACAATCATAGTCTCAATGGGGAGGTAGTGCTTGAGCATTTTTCTCAAGAAAAACCTCAGAGAGATCCTGATAACATAGTGGTGCAATCTCATCTATCACCACAGACAGGATCTTCCCGAAAGACGGGAGGTTACACGTACCCTCGCAATAGCAAGAGAGGAAGGTCAGGGTCCGTTCCTTCCAATCTATGGTTGGTTGATGTGTGTGCAACCAGGGAAGTCCCAAAACAATGGGAAAGTGGGGTGAAGGTATTAGATCGAAGGTAGTGGTCTCCATATGAGACCCGTTAGTAGTGACTAGGAGTGCCTGTGTCTGATCAGTGATCGGACCAGAGGATAAAGGAACACCGTTAATAAGACTCACTGAGACAGGTTTAAGTTTAGAAATAATAGGAACTTTATTTAAAGCAGCAAAACGTATGTCAATATAATTTCCACAAGATCCTGTGTCAATCATGGCCTTAGTAGTAATCCTGTTCTGGTCCCACTGTAATGTTAAGCAAACAGAAAGGTAAGGGTTAGTGATTGAAGTTGTCAATCCCCCTAGGAGGACATGGGAACACTCACCCTTCTTTTTGTAGACTAGGGGACAGACGTTTATCTTGTGATCCGGGGATGCACAGTACAAGCAGAGATTACCAGATCGTCTTCTGGCTCTTTCCATAGTTGATAGAGGTGGGCGTATGGTTCCTACCTCCATAGGAACGGGGTCAACGGCCGAAATCCGAGAAGAACTGGATAATGGCATTCCCATTTTCTCAGCCTTTCTTTCTCGTAGTCTTCTATCTATGGTGATACTGAGTTGTATCAATGCATCCAGGGTTTTTGGCAGATCAGCTCGGGCGAGCTCGTCTTTAACGGCCTCTGATAGGCCAAGCCTAAATTGGGATTTCAGAGATGCATCATTCCATTCTGAATCAAGGGTCCATCTCTTGAATTCTGCGACAAAGTCTTCTACAGGTCTCCCACCTTGTTTCAAGGATCTTAATTGAAGATCGGCAGTACTCTGCCTATTGGGATCATCATATAGGCTAGTGAGTTCTGCTAGGAACAAGGCATAGGAGTTGAGAAGCTGGTCGCTTTTCTCAAAAAGAGAGTCTGCCCAGGCCCGAGGATCGCCTGTTAGGTAAGAAATAATAGTACAAACCTTAATGTGATCAGTAAGGTAGGTACGGGGTTTTTGCAAGAAAAGTAACTCACATGCGTTTTTAAATTCGCGAAATTTTTTGCGATCGCCTGTAAATACCAAAGGAGGATTTATTTTGGGTTCAGGGGACTGAGCAGTGGTAAGTTGTGTCAGTCTAATTACCTGCTGCGACAGAGCCTGATTGTCTTCTTTTAATTCAGCAAGTGCGTGTATTAACGCAGGTACTTGCTGTTTTAATTGTGTCATCTGAGTGGTTATTTCTGCTGAATCCATTTGTGGTTCGTTCAATCTGTAACGCTCCTGCGTTTTACGTATGATGTGGATTTTCAGCTGCAGAAATATTCCACTTCAGTAGTCATGTAGAGAAACGCTGAGACACCAATCCCAACTCTCAATGACTCATCATGTGTGGATGATCTCAATTCAGCAAGTAAATACACACACTCAATAAGATGTTTCCTAGAGTGACTTATGTATATAGTAACACAGTGATGATAGGCTGAAGAGACAGGTTGGGTAGAGATGGTAGATAACAGACACTTGAAAGGAAATGTTCTTGAAAGTAAGATAGTAGCAGATGGGATGCAGATAGGTTTAGCAATCATGTATGGTAGCAGATGACAGAGTAGCAGGTGGACATACAAGAGAGATCAACCCAGTGCAAGAACAGGTGGTAGTAGGCTCAAGAGCTAGCAATCTTAGATAATTCAGATGTAGTAATAGTCCTTAGTATGCAGAGCTAGATAGTGTAAGCTTTAGTATAAAGGTTATAGAGGTTTCCCCTGTGGGGTACTTATCACTAATAGCAATGTAGCAGAGGAGAGGTTCGGCAAGAGCGGATGATCCGGTAGCGGGATACAGGGATCAGCGCAGCGTGGTTCCGACAGCGAGGTATGCTTGCAAGCATGAGAGCTTCAAGACAGGTTAGCATCAAGGCACAAAGCAGTTTGTGCACCTTACCAAAAGAGAATGGTGGGGCGCATACACTTATGAAAGAGTAACTAGGGTACCCAAAGGTACCAGAACATTACAACCTATTACTTCAATAACTTCTTTAATGCATGGTTTACCCCCTAGTTATTACTAGTGAATAATTTATTGGTGGTGGCCTATACTTTCACACATAATCCATATGTTATGGAACACTGTGGTGTTTAATCCATTCAGTTTGTTGGGTTTTATGCTATTGCGTTCTTTATTTTACTTCCATGATCCAATGACTACTGAGTCTAACATTCATTTGAGCCTGGATCTACTATCAAGGTGACAAGACTTGCACAGAGAGTTTTGCCTATACCTTACCTCTATGTGGTAAGCATACACCCTTAAGGGGACCTGTTCTTTGATTACATCTCCATTCATTGTTTGGACTTTATGGACTTTATTTCTCCATGATCATATGATTAGCGCGACTTAATTTGTAAATGTTCGTTGGGGTGTGGTCACACTAGAAGTTGCTGCTGTTGAGTTTTTTTTCCCTTCAGCGCGGTTATTTTTCCTTTATATTTGCAATGGGAATACAATATCTAGCTGCATTTGCCAAATGGCATTTAATAGATCCTTTGTATCTTTTCCCTGGAATCCTACTCAACTGTAGAAGAAAAAAGGCCAGATCCTCTGGTATCTCTACCTCTGAAAACTTTTGCATGATCTCTCTGACTTTTTTCCAAAAGTCTGATAATTTGGGGCAGGACCAAAAAATATGTATTAATGTGCCTTCTTCCACCGAACAGCGCCAGCATCTATCAGTGTTATTTATCGCCATTTTATGTAATTTATATTGGGTATAATACCATCTTGTCGAGATTTTAAAATGTAATTCTTGGTATTTGGTACATATAGACGATTTGAAGACAAGGTTAATCATATGTTGTCTCTGCTCCGTGGAGAAGGCAGAGGATAGTTCTCTCTCCCATTTATCAAGATAAGGCAATTGATAATCTACATTAGGTATGTTTATCAAATTGTATATTTTAGATAACACATGAGATAGATTCCCTGAATCCGAACAATATTTTTCAAATTCCGTTAGTTGACGGTTATAATTCTGAGGGCTAGGGATTGACCGTAAAAAATAATAAAGTTGAAGTGACAATTTTAAAAAGAAAAAAAAAAACAATATTTTTTACTTCCTGCTAAAAAACATATCCAATATAAACATTTAAAAAATCTAATTTCTTCATACATTTAGGCCAATATGTATGCTGCTACATGTTTTTGGTAAAAGAATTCCAATAAGCGCATATTCATTGGTTAACGCAACCATTATAGCATCTACAAACTATGATATATATTTATGGAATTTTTTTTATACTAGAAATGGTGGCGATCAATGACTTATATTTGGAAAGCAATATTGCAAATTATTAGACACTAACTGACACTTTTGACACTTGCGGGACCTTGCTTTGTGCACTGGTACGCAGTCATGATGTAATAGGAACGGGTCATCCCCAAACTGTTCTCACAAAGTTGAGAGCATAAAATTGTCCAAAATGTCTTGGCATGCTGATAACACAAGAGTTCCCCATTACTGTAACTTGGGCACCAAGCTTAACCCCTGAAAAACAAACCCACACCATAATACCCCCCTCCACTAAATGATTTAGACCTGTGCACAAAGCAATGTTCATAAAGACATGGATGAGCGAGTTTGGGGTGTAGGAACTTGACTGGCCTGCACAGAGTCCTGACCTTAACCCAATAGAATAGCTTTGGGACGAAATATAGCGGAGACTGCGAGCCAGGCTCATCCAACATCAGTGCCTGACCTCACAATTGTGCTTCTAGAAGTATGGGTTATTAATTTATTTTCACAAAAGTGGAGTTACCCTTTAAAGGGGCAGTAAACCACTACAATAAGAAAAAAAAAACTTTCCCCTGAAAAATAATAGCATAATATGCTAGTGTGCATTGCATACTAGCACAATAGTAAATACTCACCTTAAAACGAAGCCCTCCAGCGGCACGCTGTCACTTCTGAGAGGGCTTCCATTATACCCTGGTCTTCCTTCCAGGTTCGCAGACTCTGGCTGTGTGAGTGGCCAGAGCAGTAGTGATGTCACTCCCGTGCATGTGGGCGGGAGCCCTCCGTTTATGGCACAGTGCACCGCCACGGTATGCTAGACCTTCAGAGCGCTTGTGCTGCTGATGTCACCGACTGCATCCAGGGTGAATATTTCCTAAATGGTGCATGTTTAGGAGATATTGATTTTACTTATAGGTAAGCCTTATTATAGGCTTACATGTAGGTAAGAATCACAAAGTGGACTTTACTACCACTTTAAAGTTGAACTATAGGCAAAACTTTTTTTTTTAAAGTAGAACTATAGGCAAGACTTTTTTTTTTTTTAATTTTTGATAGAAGTAAGGGAGAGACCCCTGTCAATTTTTTTTCGCCATCTGTCCCATTGCAAATATTTCCCTAAATGTCCTGTTCCATAGCCAAACGGGAAATACCTGCAAATTAAAAAAACTAATTGGGGACCTCTAGGTCACCAGAACTAGCATCCCCATTGGAAGAATTCACCTCTATTTATTTTCTGGGTTACAACTCAAAATTAGGGATTTTCTTATACTTTCGCTTTTATTGATAACGGTAAACAGGACAAATAGAGAGGGTGAATCTCCTTAATAGGCGCACAGACAGCAAAAAAAAAAAAAAAAAAAAAATGACAGGGGTTCTAATCCCTTCCACTCTATCCAAAACTAAAAAAAAAAGTTTTACCTTTACTTATATTTTAATTTTAAGACTACAAACCTCTTCTGGCAGTGGGCATTAGTAATGTGTTTTGCTTCATCTTTATTAAAACCAAGTATTGTTTTTTTACTTAATCCTAAATAAATGTATCTCTTTAGCAAGGCAGAATGGTTGTTGCTTTCCCTTTTAATTTCTGAAAAGCTTTTGCTTAGCAATACAGTCTATTTCATTGAAAGTCTATTGACTGTTCTAAGTTCATGGTTTAAGTCAGAGCAGTAACGTACAAATCATTATTTTCCTACAAAGCAATAATGGTATGCAATCCTTTACTGCTGTATGTCTGCCCCAATTTAGGTATCTATAATTAAAAACTATTAACAAAACATATTATACATGCAAATATAGATATAAATTTACACTATCCTAATCACATCCTGGTAATATTTAAAGAACTCTTACTAAAAGTATGTAATGAACTTATTATTAGATAAGAACAAGAAAAGAGATGTTTCTGGGAATCAATACAAATATTTGTTTCCTTAGCAACAGAATGTGGCAAGTGAAAATAGTGCTCCCTAATGTATTTAATTGTTCCTTACTTTGACTTGGAGTTCCAATCTAAATATTAAAATTTGAGCAAATAGAAATGTAAAAATTACCCACATATTGCCTGGGAAGGAGACAGAGATTACTATCATATCAAATGATATTACAAAAATTAAGGAAGTGAGGAGACCGGCTCCACTGTGTGTAAGCACATATCGTAGTTACTAAAGAAAACTGCTTTAGAGATTTCAAGATTAAACTGAATGGAAGCAAGTAATCCTGCTTAGAGGATTTATAATCATATGATTTGTAGGGCATTAACAAATCAAAAATATAAGAAAGCCCCATGACCTGGAATAATCTGAAGGTTAAACCGCAGCCTTTTGAAATGTAGAAGCATCCAGCAATGATGTCAACAAAACAAAGTATAATTTGATTTCCAATGGATTTTATAATATGTGACACTTTAGTAGATTTTGTAGAGAAAATTCCTTACCCTAAAAAAAAATCTGAATAAGAAATATAACCACAATACATGCTGCCCTACTAAAAAATGGTGTTCATTTTTTAATTACTTTTGATTAACTAATAATAATAATGCTTATTAGTATTATACTTTTAGCTTAGTCTTTAAAGTCATAATTAAAATATATTAGAATTAGGTCATAATTACTTACTATGTAAAATGCTAAATGCCTGTGTGATCAGCCACTCCCAGTAGGGTCCTAGATTCAATTTCCACACAATATACTATTTGCATAGAATGTTTATGTCCTCCCCCTGTTTCTGGAAGTTTCTTCTACACACCTCTAATCACTGCATGATATTATCAGTAGCATTAAGAAATAACATATCAGTAGTTATACTTGTTAAATAGAATATTCTGCTTATGTGCTTTCAAAGTTTTACAATTCAGTAGAAATGTCCAATTTGCATCATGGTTTCATTTGAGGGGACCACTATTTTGAGATATGTGTTAACAATTACCGGTCAGAACTTTCTCCGGTAATCCCAGATCTTGTCAGCCAACAAAGTTTTATACCTCACCATCTCATGGAGTACTTATAAGAAATCAACATAAGAAATCAACATCTATCTATTTCTATTGGCCATTAATATTATAAGGTCTGAGAAACACACATCAGTTATGCATAATGTTTTTCCACAGCGCCACTATGTTTTAGATACTAAAGAAACTGAATTATTTTCAGTTGTAAAAAAAGATTTCAAATTCCTCTCCTACGGTAGTTGACTGATATCTTTTTATATATTTGGCTATTGGATGTAAAACATTCTTCTAACATGGGGTTAAATCAGACTGGCTGATTTAAAATGTAGAGGAGGAGGAGAAAATGGTTCTGAGGAAGAGGCGTATGCCTTGAAACGCGTCAGTGGTCATCCAAATAGGACTATGGACAATCGTATGGACTACTTCTGATACTCAAGTTCTTGAGTTCGATATGATTGATTTTCACCTATGTTTGTGAGTAGCCATTCTTATGTTTTAACAATAAAGCCATTATTGAGGATAATGCGCTAGGTCGGTGCGCCCTTTTTTGTGTTTTATATTTGCATGGGGTTAAATCAGACTGGCTGATTTAAAATGTAGAGGAGGAGGAGAAAATGGAAGTGACATAATAGAATGAATCAACTGGCATTGCGACATTGTGGAGTGCTAAAAGATACAATGGCTAAAAGATATAATGGCTGGCCAATTTAACTTTGAATATATATTTGTAGAGCAAGCACACTGATTATCCTGATGAAGTCATTATAATGTAACAAAGTTATGTAACTCAAAGACAGGGTTTGGACAATTTCAAGATACTGTGAGCAGCACTGTGCTATGCATTGTGCGTTTGTGTCAGGAATTACCTGAACAATTAATTATGTTGAGTCATTTTAGACCAAACAGAAATCTTTATGAACACAGTGATCAATGTGAATACAGACTGGATATGGAAATACATTCATATTTATTAATTGAGTCAAATATTCACAATAAATAGTTAGTTACATTAAAAAAAAGTAAATCGTATATAACATTGAATAATATAGGTATATGGCTATGTATTGATAAAACCAAATTGTTAAATTATCTCTGTGGACAAAATAATCCTATGTGACTAGATATCAGAAAATAGACTGCATTTTACGAAGTCAAACAGTTATTCCCCTGCAAAAGGAATAAGTGTTAAACTATATAAAAATGCTTAGAGGGAATCCATTTAGCCCAGAGGGCTTATAAGCTCGAATGGTCCTAGTGCCATATGGCATTTAGGACCCACTACATCTGGTAAGTGACCCAACTTATTACTCACTTGGGAAATTGCTGAGATATAGTCAATCAAGCACGTGCACTTTGAACTTTGAAGATTCACTTCCACTAAGGACATTATATATATATAATTTTTGAGCACAAAAGTCACTGTTTACTCTGGACTGTTCATTTTTATTGCTGATTGTGATTTATTTATTCCTTAATTTTATTAATTTTAAAACTAATCACTTATGCACTTTATGACCCTGTTTTAAATATTTATTGGGAAATTGATGATCCACATTATACATATATAATTTACTAATTCATGACATATATCTTGTATATTTAATTACATTTATTTTAGTGGATATTGTTATCCAATAATTTACATCACAGCAAGCGCTGTATTTGGTCCTAACAGACCATTCACCTACAAATATAAAAATGCTACGCTTCTATAACGCAAGAACAGAAAATAATAAAAATTGGAAAATTGGAAAAACAAAAATATAATTAATGAAACATTTAAATGGTTATAATATTGGAGGAGTGCAATCTAGGTATCACAAGAAATAAATCAATAGACTTATCAAGCTAAGCAATGAATCAGTACAATGTCAATGTATTATATTTACTCTTTCAAAATGGCTGCTGCCTTACGATGGTCATTATCAGAGTATCCTAAAATGGCTGCTTTTCCAAAATGGTGTCTCACTAGGTTGGAGCTGCATCTTAGTGTCCCTGAGGTGTCAGATGACGAAGCATAATAATGAGTGTCTCGATGGATTTGTATGTGCGAATGAAGTGTGATCTCATGGCTTCCTACACTTATCCAAATTCAGTTCTGAGCAATAAGCTCATAAAAAAATTTACTAAGCCTAGCCCAGAAGGTGGAAACTAATTTTCATTGGTTCATCCGGTTAATCATTAATTCGTTATTTGTTTAAGCATTGCCTCTCTTCGTCACTAGGTGTCATTCTAAGAAAAGGAATGTCTGTTATAATTTCTTATTATCTTATCTGGTATATGAATGTTCACTTTCTCAAGATAAAAAGCAGGACCATGTGATATTTTGAAAATATTTATGTGTAATGTTTAGGCGATCTGTAAACTGCCAACATATGAGCACACATTTATGTTACAGCACTATTTCAAATATAATCACATTATTATGAAGAGGTCTAATATCTATATATTGTGATTATTAATACACATAGACAAAAGAAATCAAATCAAACTTGTATGGGACTTTTCAGCACTGATTATTTTATAAATGTAGCACTTTTCATACAGAGATATCATTTGTTTATGGGAAATGTTTGAATTTAACGGATTGGATATGTGGTTTCATTTTCCACACATTTAAATATGTTTTATTATAATGTTTTGAATACAAGTACAATACATGTACATGTTCTTACAGAAGCAATTCAGTATTACATTTTATCAAATTAAAACTGTTCAACCAGAAACAAGCAAGGTTGTTAGCCATGTAAGGTCTTATGATCAGGGACCTAAGTTTAATTGTGGATGTCATCTTTCAGTCCCCACCACCCCCTTGTTTACAGGTACAGTGGAGTTGGGGCCAGGGGTAGCCCCCTGAGAAGAAAAAAAAAAGACACAGGCTTTAGAATGGATTTTGTCTTGAAAGACATCACTATAAACTAGACAACTGATCAAAAAAAAAAAGAAAAACAAAACATATTAACTCCCAATCATATAGCATGCTGTCATTTTCCTCTTTTCCATTTAAAGATTTAAAGAGTTTTTTTTTTGGAAAATTGATAATACATTTATATTTATGTGTCACATGGTTGTCATTATAATATCCAAATGCACTTTATGTACACAGGTAGAGTTTTAATTAAGTTCAAAGGGGTTGTAAAGTCAGAAGGTTTTTTATCTTAATGCATATTCTATGCATTAGGAAAAAAAGCCTTCTGTGTGCAGCAGCCCTCCCTAATACTTACCTAAGCCCCCTCTCTATCCCATGATGTCCACAAATGCATCAGCCACCCAGGACTCTCTGTCTTGATTGGCTGAGACACAACAGTGGCCCCATTGGCTTCCACTGCTGTCAAACTCAGTTAGACAATCAGGAGAGAGAGGGGGCGGGCCAAATGGCAGCTCTGTGTCTGAATGGATGGACGGAGCTGCCGCTCAGCTCAGGTGCTCCCATAGCAATCTGCTTGCTGTGGGGGAACTCAACAGGAGGGAGGAGCCAGAAGCTCCAACCAGGGACCTGAGAAGAGGAGGATCTGGGCTGCTCTGTGCAAAACCACTGCACAGAGGATAACATGTTTGTTATTTTTTTTTTATATTTTTATTGAACATATGAAACAATTACAAGAACCGTATTGCAGCAAGATAGTACAATACATAGAACCGCAAGAATTATATAACCAGAGTTTTTTAACCAGAGTTAATTATAATTCAGAGTTTTCTTACATTTTGTAATAATAGTGTCACAAATATGATGCATAAGGGTTATGATGAACTAAATATGAACGACACTAGGAGAGGGGGGGGGGGGGTTGTGGGGATTAGGGACGGGGAAAGAGATTGACACTCTCGCATGGGACGTGAGGAGAACGTCAATATTTAAAGAGAAAAATAACTAAGTACTAAAAGGATGACTCTTACTGGCTGAGCAAGACTCCTAGTCGACTCCTAACATAACATAGCAGGTGAAATGGGGGGGGGGGGGATTAGTGGTATCCATGAGATCCATCTTGAAGTATCTGATAAGCAAGTGATAGAAACAGTTGTATGAGGAATTGAACGCGGAGGGTGGTGCCTTACACTCTCAACCTTCCCAATGTGTTGGAGATTGAAGCTTTTAAATACCATTCTGTGAATTGGAAGGGTGTCATCAGAGCTTTCAGTTCATCTGCCCGGAAGGCATATATCATGAAAGAGCGCCATCTGGAGAAAAAAGTTTCCATGGATGAGTACTTGTCAATGTCCAGATTTCCTTTTTCCATGTATAGAAGTGCTTTGAGGTCGTTGCAAACCATGGAGATCGTCGGGGGGGTGTTGGAAGTCCAGGTCTTTAGAATTGCTTTTTTAGCTGCCAGGGTGCATAAGTGTGTCCATGGGGTAGCCATTTTGCTTTGCGACCATGACCAGTCGTGGGCTGTAATGACTCTTCACAGCCAAATAGGAATAAGTGAGGGGATTTCTCCATTCTTATACCCAAGACCGCCTGTATAAATGTTTATACCTGGTCCCAGAAACCGGAGATAGTGGGGCAATGCCAGAACCTGTGGGCTAACGTTGGTCTTCCTTCACCGCACTGGGGGCATAGTGCAGGAGTGCTCGGATTATTGGTATACAGAGCCGGAACGAAGGCCCTGTGAATCAACTTGAATTGAGTCTCCCTCCAGGTCTCCATCAGAACGAGTTTTCTAACCCGTAGGTATCCTTGTAGTATTCTCGGGGCAATGTCCTCCATGGGGAAGGCAGCACCCCATTTGTTAAACATGGTGTCCGTGGAGAGCTTATTTGAGTGTAAAAGCAGTTGGCCATAAACAATAGAAATGTTGTAACTTTTGTTCTTGATGAAATCATCCAAGATCGATTTTTGAAAACTTTTAGCAATGCTGGGTGAACAAGATTTAACATAGGCTATTGCCTGATGATAGTACAACTGGTGGGACGAGGGCAAATGGTATTCCCCTGCAAGTTCCGTGTATGGTTTTATGGACAGATCCGAGGATCGGACTAATGAATGAGCCATTTTCAAGCCATTCTGCTCCCAGAGTTGGTATGATGCATAGTCCATAAATTGCGGAAATAATGGATTGCCATGAAGAGGCAAGTGCTTGGAGATTATTGAAGGAACTCCCAGACACTTTCTTACTTCCCTCCATGCTATCATAGTGTCTCGGATGAGGACATGATTTTGGAGGCATCCTGGTAAAGCCGTAAAGGTGCAGTGAAGTATTCCCGTCAGGCTCCATGGGCGGGCTATTTGAGTTTCAATGTGGTAGTTGGAGTAGGTTGAGGATTCGGTAATCCAATCCAGGCCATAGCGCAAGAGGCAAGACAAATTATACAGCCTAATATTGGGCAAGCCAGCTCCCCCCTCGCTCTTCGGAAGGTGCAGTTTGGCAATGGAAATCCTGGGTCTCCTCTTATTCCAGAGGAACGCCGCTACGGCCTTATTCAGCGTGTTGATATCTTTATGTTTGAGGAGGAAAGGGAGGGTTTGAAGTGGGTATAGCAAACGTGGGAAGCTGACCATTTTGACCAGGTGGCACCTTCCGAAAAACGAGAGGGGTAGAGTCATCCACAATTCCAGTTCCCTAACAATTTTTTCCAAAAGGGGGACATAGTTCAGTTGGTAAAGGGTAGAGGTATGTCTGCCAATCTTAATACCCAAATATGTGATGTGCTGGTGATTCAGAGGGAAAGGAAGGGAATGATCCCATTGATCTATGACCGGTTGCGTTAGTGGGAGGACTTCACTTTTATCGAAATTAATTTTTAACCCTGAGATAAAACTGAATTCCTGTAACAGGGAGCATAATGCTGGAAGGTCGGTGCTAGGTTGGGACGTAAATATTAGCAGGTCATCAGCAAAGAGGGCAGTTTTGAGTTCTGTTTGACCCAGTGAAATGCCGTGAATCGTATTTGAGTTTAACAAGTATCTGGAAAGGGGTTCTATGGCCATATTAAACAATAAAGGAGATAGGGGACAGCCCTGGCGTGTGCCCTTATATAACTGAATTGAGTTAGATATACCTATAGACGTGAAGATACGCGCTGAGGGGGAGGCATATAGAGCTTTCAAAAAGTCAGAGATCTTGCCAGTGAAACCGAACTTCGTCAGGGTCAGGAAGAGCCAGTCCAGATCAACGTTGTCGAAGGCCTTCTCGGCGTCTAAAGTTACAATTGCCGAGTGACTAGTGGGGTTGGCTTTAGCATGTTCTAGGACCGCCATGACCTTACTTATGTTTGCAGTGGCCGACCTGCCCCTGACGAAGCCTGCCTGCGACGGATGGATAAGTGTGGGAAGAACCTGTGCTATCCTGGAAGCTATTATTTTGGAGAGGATTTTGGCATCAATATTTAAAAGGGATATTGGTCGGTATGAGCCAGGTTGAGTGGGGTCTTTGCCTTTCTTGGATAATAATTTTATGTACGCCTGAGAGCCTGTGGGGAGATATGTGCCCTTTTGCCACATATCGTTATACAGTGCAGTGAGAGTGGGTAATAGGGTATCTTTAAAGGTTTTAAAAAATTCCGTTGAATAACCATCTGGACCTGGCGCTTTGTGGGATGCCATATGAGTTATGGTGTGAACTATTTCTTCCGAGCTAATTGGAGCATTGATATCTTGTAATTGGGCTTCTGTAAGTGTGGGGAGAGGGACCATATCCAGAATTTTTTTCGCGGCCTCAATGTTTACCGGATCTTTGCTATATAAGGTGCTATAGTATTTTTCCAGAATGCTGATAATGTCAGCTGGTGAATGTGTTACATTTCCTGAGTCGTTCCTGAGTGTCAATATATGCGTGGGCTTGTAGGGACCTTTGATCAGCCTGGATAATAATTTTCCGGGTTTGTTCCCGAAACGGTAAAAGGATGCCATAAATCGGGAATGTTTAGATTCCTCAACCTTTACTGCCCAGTGATCAAATTGCTGTTTTGCCACTTGCCACTCTTCCTTAAGCTCGGGGGAGGGTGAAGTGATGAGAAGGGATTGGGCTCTGTGCAGTTTTTCGCTCGCCTCCAGGAAGTTCTTAGCAAGAGCTTTCCTGTATGTAGAGACGTAGGAAATAATATGACCACGCAGGACTGCCTTGCCCGCTTCCCAGAAAAGGATAGGGTCAGTGGAATGCTCCTGATTGAGGGTAGCATAGTCCTGCCAGGTGGATTGCACGTGATGTTGGAAGTCCTTATTATGTTTGAGAAACACTGGGAATCTCCAGGTTCCTGTGGGAGGTGTGGCGGCAGCTAAGGAAATGGAAAGGGATATTGGGGAATGGTCAGATATGGCAATATCGTGTATATCCGCGCCATCAACGAATCTGATAAGTTCCGAGGTGATAAATAGATAGTCTAGTCTGGCCATGGAGTCCTGGGGGGGGGAATAAAATGAGTAGTCGTGATCTGTGGGGTGGCTAAGACGCCACGCGTCCACCAAGTGTAGGGCAGATATCATAGAGTGCAGGGGGGTTTCCCTGGTGTGGAGCACTGGGCGAAAATTGTGAGACCTCGTCCTTCGTTGCTTTCGGTCAACCGTCATGTTCATGACATCATTAAAGTCGCCACCTATTATATGAAAGGGAGTGGGGTCCTGAAGCAACCATGTCGCTGTGTCACCATTAAAGGTAGTGGAAGGGGGTGTCGGGGCATATATATTCGAGATCCTTACAGTGTGGGTAGGTAGTCTGAGCAATAGAGACAGTCGTCTACCGGCGTCATCCCTTCTAGTGTCTAGGATTTCATAGGGGATCCTTTTATTTAACAGGATGGCTACTCCAGCCTTGCGACCCATGGCAGGGGAGCATAGCGCCTCCCCAACCCAGAGCTTCTGCAGGAAGCGCATGTCTCCCTCCCCCAGGTGAGTCTCCTGGAGGAGAGCGACATCCGCCCCCAAGCGCTTGAGATGGCGCAATATCATCATGCGTTTATTTGGCGAGCGAAGGCCCTTCACGTTCCATGATACAACTTTTAGGGTGGCCATGGAGAAAAGATGATAGGGTTATGCAACTCAGAGATAGTACCGTCAGCAGGGATACTCATGGAAGGGGGGACATGATGGGACAATTGTTGTAGGAGTAAGACAGGAGATGAAAAGATAAGAGATAGGAGCCTGTGTCGGGGCATGGTGGAACCCTGGCATAGGAGGTCAGTGGTGAGGTGTTTTGCAGGTCGTACGGAGAAGGGGAAACCAATCATGAGGCTTCGCTTTTTTCTCAGTGAGAAAGGAGTGTGCAAGCGTTGCCCCACACCCATATGCCTGTGGTGAAGGACAGAAGGGGACGGGTACGCTCCGGGGAGCGAAGATTCCATGTACTGGACTCTCAGCACATGGTCTCAGGGGGGAACTACTAACATCCCTCTGAGGACTAGGAATGAACAACCAAACTGCAGGCAATTACATAACAAGTATAGGAGCTAACTCCGCAACAAGACACAATACCCCAGGTGTAAGGGTAGACGCTATACCTGGATAAAAAAAAAAACATTGTAATAGGCAAAAGAGTTCCAACCAGACGTCTGAAAACAGACTTGTCGTGCAGAAAAGTTAGGGCTAGCAGTATGTCAGTACCTGAGGAAAATCGTCCACTGGGGACTCAGCCATCGAAGTTCACATGAGGGATCTGCGGGCTGAGGGGTGACCATATTTGCCCTTTTTGGGAGGTTCCTTATCGGGTGTCAATTGGGCCTTGCGAACCAGAGACTCTCGTTTGGATTGGGATGAGGATTCTTCCATCGGTGTGGATAGTGACGAAAGAAAGTGCTCCGCGTCAGACGGCGTATGGAAAGACAGGCGTTCACCCCCAGGTGTAGTAACATGAAGAATGGCGGGGTACTCTAAAGTAAAACGCATTTGCTGTTGAAAAAGGGAAGAACATACTTGAGCAAACGCCTTGCGTCGTCTGGACACTTCGGCGGAGTAATCCGCGAAGAGTAGAATAGAGCAGCCTTTGATGTGTAAGGGTCTTTGTTTCCTGAATGACATTAAAATGGTGTTCTTGTCCGCATAGTTCAGGTAACGTGCAATGATGGGTCGTGGGTTGTTCCTGGACTCATTTGGGGCCCCCACCCGATGTGCCCTCTCCACAATGCAAGGGGATGGCAAGCCCAGGGCTCGGGGAATAATGTCTGTACAGAGATTGAGAAGCTCTGCCCCCTGAACTGCTTCAGGTGCCCCAATGATCCTGAGGTTATTCCACCTGGAGCGGTTCTCCAGGTCCTCAATTTTGTCCTGCAATGCCTGAAGCGCTTTATCCTGGTTGTTAATATCCCTGCTGTTAAGCAGGGTCTTTTCCTCTAGGGATGCAATCCTCAGCTCAGCCTCCTGGATTTGATGCCTGTGAGAGCTCAGCTCCTTCTGCAGCTGTGACAGGCTCTGTGTAATGGCCGTCTCAATAGCTGCTTTAATTGTAGGGGACAGGATTTGTGCCACTGCCTCAGCCATTTTCATATACTGCGGGTCAGCCTGGGTGTTATCAGCAGCTTGGACGAGCATAGGGAGATCAGGGGGTTGATGAGCAGCTTGTGAGAGAGAGAGGGAATCACTCACCCCCCCCCTCCCGCTGTGTGTTAGCCGCCGCGGCCATGTTTGAAGCAGTGTGAGGAGAAATGGCTGTGTCAGGCCGCTCCGTGCCGATCGCTGATGGCGGGCGCTGGCGCTCTACAAATCTGTCCATCCGGAGCCCCTGGTGTGTGGGAGGAGGGATGCGGAGGTAAAGGCTCTCCGGGCGGCCTCGATCCCCGTATTTGTAAGTAAATCTGCTGCGGGTGTAGCGGGGCTGCAGAGGCTCACTCCTCTCGCATGAGCGCCGGAACCGGAAGTATGTTTGTTATTTTAATAGAAAAACAAAGAGACTTTGCAGTCACGTTAAGGGTTGTAAAATATGGTTTATTATCTGTTTATGGTGATCTTTTCACTGGGCTGAAGTTTAATAGGATTAATTCTTCT
Source organism: Pelophylax lessonae (assembly GCF_965119305.1). Lineage (NCBI taxonomy): Eukaryota > Metazoa > Chordata > Amphibia > Anura > Ranidae > Pelophylax > Pelophylax lessonae. The sequence goes on from NC_138771.1 coordinate 370,401,770, forward strand.
TATACATTGACATAATTTGCTCGTTAGATGTGCAATTTAGAAATTTGCAGCAGCAGAGATGTGGTCTCACTTTTCACACTTTTTTAATATATTTTTTAGTAGTATATATCTTATAGTTGTTGTGCAATTTATAAGCACTTTATGTAGATAAGAGTTGTTTTTTATCTTAGTTAAGTGCAGCACAAATTGGGTTATTTTCTGTTGGGGGGGGGTTCTTTTTCACTTAGTGCTTGCAACATTCATATAGTTTTTGGATAAGTACTTAGCTATAAAATGAAGTGGAGAGAGCAAAATCTGGTGCAGCTGTGCATAGAAACCAATCAGCTTCCAGGTTTTTTTTTTTTTGTCAAAGCTCAATTGAACAAGTTGAAGTTAGAAGATGACTGACTACTATGCACAGCTGCACCAGATTTTGCACTTTCTAGTTTTAGTAAATCAACCCTATAGTGTATAGGAAGCTGATGTGGGGAAAGGATAGGCAAAACTGACAAACTGCATAGGGGGAGATTAGGGTTAATTAGAAATGTGTACTTTAATTCTGATTATGATTTCTTTGGGCAATCAATCCCTTTTTTGGCTTTTTTTTTTTTTTTTTTTTGAGTTTTTTTTGTGTGTTTAATTGTATTTTGTGGTTAATTTTAAATGATTACCTTTGGCTGCTGTCTATAGCAAACTTTTTTTAAGCAAGGTTTTCATTTTAAAATAAAGAAAGATCTTATTTCAGGCGTGATACATTTTATTTTATATGTTAATAAGGACTTTTTTTCAAAGCAGTATAAAACCCAAAAGCAAACATTTATTATATTGCAACTTCCCAAATCTAAGATTTGATGGCTATATTAGTTTCCTCTTTTAGGCTTTCTTTTATTTTGATCTGGTGATCTAGACAGCATGCCTGTTGCTTTTTAAAAGCACTAGGTCTCCTCAGCAGAATGTATCAGTTTACATAGATGGGACAGACCAATTAACGCTGTCAGGGGTGATTAAAATGATCAGCTTTAATGTACTAATGCAAAGCCTTTCTCTCAAAAGGAAGAAAACTATTCTAAATCTGCTTATACATTTTACCCTCCCTCCAGACTGGCAATGCTGCTGTCTGATGTGCCTCCTATTCTCATTCCACCAGAGTTATTTCTTATTAATACGGGAGAGGTGTTACTAGCCAGATCATCAGGTGAAAACAAAGGGAAATGGCCAAACAAAAGGGTACTAATTCAGCCACCACATCTAATGATTTGTAAGCTTTAATGTAATACATTTTTGGTTTGGGGTTTATTACCCCAAAACACAGCATTCATGAGACTGCATAGTTTTAAATAACTAAGTGTAAGAACAATGTGCACCTAAACCACCTCACAATATGTCATTCACATTCTCCACACCACCCATAAAAAACTAAATATATACTGGGAGAGCCTATAGTCCCTTAGAAAGAACTGTCCTGCTGCTGGCCAATTTTACACGATTGTATCTTCTTCAGTACCCTAATTCTTGTAGTAATGCCCCAGCCAGGGCTCTTTGTCTTTAGAAAGTATGGGCAAAGCTTTGCTTTCTATATCTGTCCTGCTACTGGGAAGTTTTACAATTCAGTATCATCTGCGGTATTCTAATTCTTGTAGTAAAACATTTTGCTTGTTCTCTTTTTTCTCCAGTACAATTTGGACAATTATCGCTCATTAAAAATGTCATGTTGTTGGCAAGTTGTACACAGCTTTAGTATCTTCAAATTATCGAATGATCTGTCGTCCGTTTTTTGTTGCATGCTAGTCTCATGTGGAAAGTGAAGAGGTTACTTTCATACGAAAATTCCCGTACGGCAGAATTCTACTTCAGAAGTGATGTCATGTGTTGAATTGTTTTGTATGTGTTCTTTCGTTTCTGAGCATGCCTAGTCTTGCTCTTAAGATTTTTTCTCAGACGAAAACTGTACTAATTAAGCGAAAATCGGACTTTGTGTTGACGTACGATAAAAATTTTATAGCCTGCACATCCAGTTTTTGTCGTTCGAAAATCCGTAATCGGCCTGGCGTAAGCACTATACTAACAATCCGAAAATCGGCATATCGTTTATTGGATGAAATTTCCCTTCTGATTTTCCTATCGTGTGTACGGGCCTTTTAAATTTGGTGGAAACTGTTGGGACAGTTTTGCAGGACAGCCTTAACAAACTGCGAGCCAATTCCTGTCTGCTGGTCAAAGCTGGCCTAATGCCACATTCACACCTAAGCATGTTATGTTTTAAGTGCAGTGCAAAATTGTTATATTTTTTTTATGCAGTTTTAGGAAAAAACATATTATACAGAATTCTATAGTAACACACATAAAATGCATGTAAAATGAACCCAAAACACACAGCATAGATGTGAGCAGGGCCTAATACTGCTTGATGAAAAAGCATGGGTTCTGTTGCTGTATTTAAGCAAATCTACATGTAAAAAAAAAAAATGTATTCCACAGCCAAATATGCACTGCCAGTGTATGCTGTCGCTGAAACTGACAGTAAATATTGTAATGTTCCATAACACAATATACAGCCCAGAGTTAGGCCTTAAAAAAGGCTTGAAAAAAACTTGAAAAAGTCCAGGTTCGTGAACCGAACTTAACCTGAACTTTACCCCGATCCCGAACCCTATTGAAGTCATTGGAGACCTGAGCATTTTGAGCACTAAAATGGCTCCAAAACAAACATGGAAAGGGCTGGAGGGCTGCAAATGGCAGCAAAATCATCTTAAGAGCATGGCAAGTGCTCTGCAAACAAATGTGGATAGGGAAATAACTTAAAATAACATAAAAAACATAAAAATAAAAAATAATCATCTTGAATGATGTAGGAGGAGGACGAGGCCCACATGGAGTAGGAGGTTGAGGTGGCGGAGGATATGGCGGTGTAGGTTGAAGCGGTGGCAGCTGTGGAGGAGGAGAACGAGGCCCATATGGAGTAGGAGGTTGAGGTGGGGGTGGATGTGGCGGTGTAGGTGGAAGTGGCGGTGGAGGAGGACGAGGTAGCCAACACTGGTTTTTGTTTTTAATTTTATTTCTTTATAAATTAGGGTATACCCCAAAAGAGTGAGAAAGATCAAAAATACAACAATGGCCGGTATACATGTATATTCTGCACAAGGTACGGACAAGTCCTGTGGGATCCATGCCTGGTTCATTTTAATGAACGTGAGCTTGTCCACATTGGCTCTGGACAGGAGGCTGCGCTTGTCTGTGACAACGCCCCCAGCCGTGCTAAATACATGTTCAGATAATACACTGGCTGCAGGGCAGGCCAGCACCTGCAAGGTGTAAAGGGCAAGCTCAGGCTATGTGCTCAATTTTGAGACCCATAAGTTGAAGGGGGCAGACCCGTCATTCAGTACGTCTAGGCTTGTGCACACATACTGCTCCACCATGTTAGTGCTGGGTGGTGGTGCTGCTGGTGAAGCCCCTGTTGCAAAGAGAGGACATGATCTGTGCCAGCTACACACACAAGTGAAACACCTTTCTCAGCTGCGAATAGGTGATAGAACCTTACAGCAGTATTTGGCAGGGCCTAATGCGCCTCTACAAATGTTGAGGCCAGAACAAGTACAGGCGATAGTAGATTGGGTTGCTGACAGTGCCTCCAGTTCCTTCACATTGTCTCCCACCCAGTCTTCTGCTAAAAGGTGAGAGTATGCACCTGCAGCCGATGTCCATCAATCTTTCACCTCACCCCCTTGCAAATCAGCCAAGCAGTCTGAGCCCCAAGTCATGCAGCATTCTCTTCTTCTTTTTAATGACTCTGTTAGCATGGTTTCCCAGGGCCATCCACCTAGCCCTGCCCCAGAAGTGGAAGAGATTGAGTGCACCGATGCCGAACCACTTATGTCTCAAGAGGAGTACATGGGAGGACCATCGCAGCACGTCTCGGATGATGACGAAACACAGGTGCCAACTGCTGCGGAATTCCGAATTGTGGAGACCAACAAGGGTTGCAGGGGTGAAGACTGCATGGAAGATGATGTGGAGGACGATGAGGTCCTCGACCCCACATGGAATAAACGTCATGCAGGTGACCTGAGTAGTTTAGAGGAAGAAGCGGTGGTCGCACAGAGCCACCAGCACAGCGGAAGAGGGAGCAGGGTGCAAAAGAGGAGCGGCCGTGCCCTAGACACTACACCTGCTACTGGCCAACGCAGCAAGGGACCGAGTACACCAAAGCCAGCTCAAAGGAGTTCCATATCGTGGCAGTTCTTCAAACAATATGATGATGACAGGACACGAGTGGTTTGCACGCTGTGCAATCAGAACCTGAAGCAAGGCATAAACCTTCTCAACCTGAGCACAACCTGCATGACCAGGCATCTAAGTGCAAAGCACGAGCTGCAGTGGAGTGCACACCTCAAAAATCAAGAAAGGTCTCTGGTTCCTCCTGCGTCTTCTTCTGCTGCTGCAGTCTCGGCCTCTTCATCCACCTATGTAGTGACAGTGGCACCTGCCACCCCCGCAAACAGAGGATCCACCAGCAACACCACCACCTGGGTCACCAACAACCATCTCCACAATGTCCCGTGGAAGTGTTCAGCTTTCTATCTCCCAAACACTGGAGCGGAAGAGGAAGTACCCCCCCCCTACACACCCGCGATCCCTGGCCCTGAATGCCAGCATTTCAAATTTCCTGGCCTTTGAAATGCTGTCATTCCGTCTGGTAAAGACGCAGAGTTTTAAAAGCCTTATGGCGGTGGCTGTCCCACAGTATGTCGTGCCCAGCCGCCACTACTTTTCCAGGCAAGCCATCCCTTCCCTGCACAACCAAATGGGTGAAAAAATCAGGTGTGCACTGCGCAACGCCATCTGTGGCAAGGTCCACCTAACTACGGATACGTGGACCAGTAAGCACGGTCAGGGACGTTACTGTATATCTCCCTAACAGCACACTGGGTAAATGCAGTGGCGGCTGGGCCTGAGGCAGCTAGCAGTTTTGCGCATGTCCTTCCACCACCGAGGATTGCAGGGCGCTTCAGTTTGCCTCCTGTTCCTAACCCCTCATACTCCGCTTCCTCATCCTCTACCGCCTCCTCATCCGGTCAGCGTAACACCTTCACCACCAACTTCAGCACAGCCAGGGGTAAACGACAGCAGGCAGTTTTAAAACTTGCCTGTTTTTGGGGAAAAAACACACACCGCACAGGAGTTGTGGAGGGACTTTCAACAACAGACCAATGAGAGGTTTCTGCCAGTGAGCCTCAAGCCCAGCCTGGTGGTGTGCAATAATGGGCGAAATCTCGTAGTAGCTCTGGGCCTAGCCAGTTTGACACACATCCCTTGCCTGGCGCATGTGCTGAATTTGGTGGTGCAGAGGTTCCTTAGAAATTACCCCGATATGTCAGAGTTGCTGCAGAAAGCCAACTTTCGGCGTTCTCACCCTGCTGCTGCTCGCCTATCAGCGCTGCAGCGTAACTTCGGCCTTCCCGCTCACCACCTCATTTGTGACGTGCCCACAAGGTGGAACTCCACCTTGCACATGCTGGCCAGACTGTGCGAACAGCAGCAAGCCATAGTGTAGTTTCAGCTGCAGCACGCACGCATGAGTCGCTCTGCGGAACAGCACCACTTCACCACCAGTAACTGGGCCTCCATGCGAGACCTGTGTGCCTTGTTGCGCTTTAACATATGAAGACTAGGCCACAATTTAATATTTTTTTCCCTAAATGGGTGTTTATTGAATAGCGGAATAAAACAACAGTATACGATGGGTGTATCTCACTGTACCATATGCAGACAGGGCCGCAATTTACTTTTTATCCCCTAAATGGGTTTTTATTGCAAAGCAGAATACAACAGTATGCAATGGGTGTATTGCACTGTAACGTATGAATGAAAATCTGAAAAAGAATTGTCCCCTTAATTGGTGCTTGTTGAATAGCAGATTTGAAATGCAGTGTCTAAACGCTGTAAGTCACAGTAAAATATGAAGGAAAAACGTTTTTTTCTTTTTTAAATGCAGATTAAGCAGACACATATGCACTGAGCTTCCATGAAATAGCTGCTAGCCCGCTGCACACCGCACGCCTAAGAGGTTGGATACTGTTATTGTTCTATTCCGCTATTGAATAAAAAAACCCCCATTTGAATGAAAAACTGAAAAATTATTTTTTTTCCCTAAATACTGAAAAATAATTATTTTCCCCTTACATTGGTGCTTTTTGAAGAGCAGGTTATAAAAGCAGTGTCTGTCTAAACACTGTATGTCAAAGTTAAATATAAAGGAAAAATGTTTTTTTCTTTTTTAAATGCAGATTGAGCAGACACATATGCACTGAGCTTGCATTAAATGTGCAACACCACATGCCGCCCCCCTAACAGACTGATAAAAGTTTTTTTTTTTTCTCCTTTCACCTCCTCACTGTGCTCAGGTCAGGGCATAAAGATCGTGCACTGCACCCCCACACAATACAATCAATGTAGATCGCTGTCTGATTAAAGAAGATTCTTCCTATTCTTTCCCTCAAAGCATTCTCCAGCCTGACCCTACAATAATCTCCTATCTCTCCCTCCGGGCAGAAAGATTGTGCACTGCACCCCCACGCAATACAATCAATGTAGATCGCTGTCTGATTAAAGAAGATTCTTCCTATTATTTCCCTCAAAGCAATCTCCAGCCTAACCCTACAATAATCTCCTATCTCTCCCTCTGGGCAAAAAGATTGTGCACTGCACCCCCACACAATCAAATCAATGTAGATCGCTGTCTGATTAAAGAAGATTCCTCCTATGCTTTCCCTCAAAGCAATCTCCAGCCTGACCCTACAGTAATCTCCTATCTCTCCTTCAGCAAAAGCAGCAGGATCCTCTCCCTAGTATAGTTATAGCAGAGTGGTGACGAGCTATGTGACTCCAGCTTATAAAGACTCTGGGTCACATGCTGCACTGGCCAATCACAGCCATGCCATTAGTAGGCATGGCTGTGATGGCTTCTAGGGCACACTAGTTAAACGCTTGCTGATTGGCTGCCTTGCACCTGTTGAAACCGTGCCATTAAAACCGCGCAAAAACATCAAATAACATTACCGAACAATGGAGTGTACCCGAACATACAGTGAAATGTTCAGGTTCGGGTCCGGGTACCGAATACCCAAAAGTCCGGTACGAACAATACAGTCCGGGTTCACTCAACCCTAATCACTACTCTTAGACTTCAGTGTGATTCGCTGTTACATATGAGTTTCTGGTCTTTCAAACAGGATTCGTTCAAACCCTTGGTAAATCAAACCTGGGCGGATTCACCCATACCTAGTCATCAGTACATCATTTAAATGATTGCACTTAGCAAATTTTTTGGTTTGTAATAATGTAACATTGAGGGAACTAGTCCGCTGAAAGTTTCGGTTTGCTCTTTATTGTTGAGCCTGGCAAACAATTTGCAAACCCCAAACATAATGCCAAGCCTTGTTTAATTCTCTGGGAATCGTGTTTTTTTTTTTAACTGAGTACTGCCAAGAGGGATACGTACCAATCTAAATAGGTAAACAACATTAAAAATACACAAATCCTTGAAATAATATGCCTTGGAGATGCCTTAACTCTGTGAAGTTAGGAAGCACATTGATGTAGTCCTTTAAAAAGTGACATTTTGTTCACAAGCAAATTCTAAGGGATATGTCATTTAGTGATGGTAGCACTACCACTAAATGATGTTCTCGACCAAATATAGGGATCTGTCATTTGCTATCCATGTATCAGCGGGTCAGGTACACTGAAGTTTTTTTTTTTTTTCTTTTTTTATGGTGTAGGTGTTTTTTTACATTTTTTAATAAATTCAAAGGGTATTATGTGTTCTGTATTCATTCTACTGGGTGTAGAAAATAGTTTGTCGTATTGTTGTGACAGTAAAATTCTTACGTCTTCCCTAAGCTTGTATGGATTTCGGAGGTGAGGGTGTTAAACTTAAGGTTATATCTTTTTTTTTGCTTTGGCCCCTTGCTGGATAAGAATGCCTCTAATATATGCCTTGTGGGTGTTTCATAATTTAAAAGGGTCATTTACTGAGGGAGCATTCGTTAGGAAGAAGTCTTTCAGCCTACCCATTATTATTTGGTAGCTATGGTCTTGTATATTTTTGATGTTGCAGCGCCAGACAGAGACAGGGGGGGAGACATTTCTATCTTCTATTTCAATGGAAATGGTTGTGTGGTCTGACCATGTAATGTCCTGAATTTTTGAGGTAGAGACGTGCTGTAGTAGCCATTTATCAGTTACAAACATGTCTATACGTGAATATATGAGGTGTCTGGCAGAGAAATACGTATAGACGCATCTTGACACTTTCACTCATCATATACGTCTTCATTATGGAACAGGTTAGGCAAAGAAGAGTTTTGACCTGTGGATTGGGGGATTCCAGATGGGGATCTGCCATCAAGTTAAAGTCTCCACACATCAGAATGTGGCCATATTTAATGGAAGATAAGCGCTTGCAAATTTTGTGAGGGAGGCATAGTTGACGTGAGTTCTGTGTGTACAGCGCAACTAGTGTGTAGGGTTGAGCATTGATATCACAAGTGATGATAATGTATCTTCCTTTAGTATCTATGATGGATTCTTTAAAGTGGAATGTAATGGAGTTGTGGAGAGCTGAGAGAACTCCCCCTTTTTTTTTTCTTGACCACAGGTTAAGAAGACATGGGGGTAGCCTTTGTGGGTGCAGTTCAGTGTTGCGGTGGATTGGTAGTGGGTTTCTTGTACGCCTAGCTTTGGGTTTGCATGCCTCAGATCACATGGAGAGACTTTTCACAGAGTGGTTTAGATCCCTGCCGTTAAGGGACAAGCATGTAATCATCATATTGGATGTATCTGTCCGGTTGTGTGTTAGTGCTTTGGTTTACTCACGGTTGCCATTGGAGGGTTGAGGGATGCTGGCATGGTGGCTGTTATGGGTATGCATCGAAGGCACCCAGGTGGAGCGTTCTGTAGTTCTTCTCTTGAAGTTGGTGGATGGTGTGATGGTTGTTGTCTGGGAGGCTTTGGAGATGCTTCCATTTGTGAGTGATGTCCAGATGGTTCTTTCAGTGTACCGTGTACCAATTAAAGAAGACAAATAACATGACAAACAAAAGTTATTGCAACAAAAAACAGAAAAATCATAAGAAGAGGAGCTGGTAGACGATCCAAGGGCAGAATAGTCTGCCTCATTTTTCCAAGGGGATACAGAGGAAAGTATTCCATATTGTGATATGGGGGAATGTGATTCTGAGCATGATGTTAGATGAGTAGTAGGTTTTAGGAGCCACCATTGGTGTGTTTTTTTGGCAGTGTGCTTGTGGGATAAAGTCTGCCATTCCATTGCTACAGCTTCTGGGCTGTTGGAGATTGAAGGGGCAGGATTCGCCTCAGGAATTATGCCCCACCAACATAGAGCGGAGAGTCCCACATCCAAGGTTGAAATGGATGTGGTTTCTCCATTATGTGTAATTACATAGTTACATAGTTAGTGAGGTTGAAAAAAGACATCAGTCCATCCAGTTCAACCTATGATGTGTGTGTGTGTTTGCTTTTAACCGTACATTGTATACCCCTGTATGTTGTGGTCTCTAAGGTGCCCATCTAATAGTTTTTTTAAACTATCAATGCTCCCTGCTGATACGACTGCTTGTGGAAGAGAATTCCACATCCTTACCGCTCTTACAGTGAAGAACCCCTTACACACTTTAAGGTTAAACCACCTTTCCTCTAGTTTTAGTGAGTGGCCACGTGTCTTATTGTATCTCCTTTCTCTGAATAGTTTGTTCCTTATGCTAGGGCCGCCAGTACAGTATTTGTACATTGATATCATATCCCCCCTCATTCGTCTCTTCTCCAGAGAGAATAAGTTCAGTGCTTGTAGTCTTTCCTCATAGCTGATGTCCTCCATTCCCCTAATTATTTTTGTTGCCCTTCTCTGGACTCTTTCCAGTTCCAGCACATCCTTCCTGAGGCCTGGTGCCCAGAACTGGACAGCATACTCCAGATGTGGCCGGACCAGAGTCTTGTAGAGTGGGAGAATAATCTCTTTATTTCTGGAGTGAATCCCCTTTTTTATACATCCCAGTATTCTGTTGGCTTTGCTTGCAGCGGCTTGGCATTGCATGCCACTGCCAAGCCTGTTGTCTACCAGTACCCCCAAGTCCTTTTCCATCCTAGACTCACCCAGAGGCTCCCCCCCTAGTGAATAGCTTGCTTTCTGGTTTCTGGCCCCCAAGTGCATTACTTTACATTTTTCAACATTAAACCTCATCTGCCATGTAGTTGCCCACCCCGTTATTTTGTTAAGGTCCGCTTGCAAGGTTTCCACATCCTGCATAGAAGATATTGGCACGGCAAGCCTAGTTTAGTATCATCTGCAAATACTGAGATTGTACTCGATATCCCCTCCTCTAGATCATTTATGAATAATTTAAACAGGATTGGTCCCAGGACAGAACCCTGGGGGACCCCACTTTCCACACCCGCCCAATCCGAGTACTCCCCATTAATCATCACCCTCTGGACTCTCCCCTGGAGCCAGTTCTCTATCCAGGTACTCACCTTATGGTCCATACCTACCTTCCTTAGTTTGTACAATAAGCGTTTGTTGGGAACGGTGTCAAAGGCCTTTGCAAAGTCCAGATATACCACATCCACAGGCTTTCCTTTATCTAGGTGGCAGCTCACTTCATCGTAGAAGGTTAATAGATTGGTTTGGCAAACCCCAAAAATAATGCCAAGCCTTGTTTTTAATGATTAGGGTAGCAGGGGGTCTCCACTTATGTGGAATTTTGTGGTTCCTCAGCGCTTTGGTGATGGTCGCCAGATTGTGGTGGCGCTGGAGTGTGTGTTTAGACAGGCCAGGAAGCAGAAGTATGCTGTTCTATTGCTCTGGTAGATGTTCTACATTTTTGTAGGAGGACATAAGTATTTCTTTTGCCTGGTCAAAGTGTACACTTAGGAGGAAGTTTCTGGGAACCTCCACTACTAGGAAAGTGGGCTTTGGGATTCTATCCACCAATTTGTTGTGGACCTTTGTAGAGCGAGGGAAAGAATCCCGGCATCTTCCGCAGTTGTTGTGGCGCCCTGCGGCGCCTGGTCATAGTGGGGGTGTCCCGGTTGCAGAATTTACTGAGCAGGGTTGGATGGTCTGCTCTGCAGCTCCGATGCAGGCTGATTCCCCCGGCTGGTCGAGCAGAGCTCCTGGGCTACACAGCGATGCTAAAGCTCGGTCGCCTCGCCCCCCCTTATTTGAATCTATTTTGATACAGGCTACCATATCAGTACAGCAAGTGAACTACAAACAAAATATCGCCTGTGCAGCCAACCTTGTTGTTAAAGCCTCAGAATTACTGTTAGGAGTTAGAATACTTGCTTCCAGTGTCCACCAATGGGGGTCTTCTAGCAGATTCCAGAAATCAGTCTCCACCTGGTGCTGGTTGCTAGGTATTTAGCCTAGTATTTACCCCTCACAGTTTTCTGTTAGAATACCCTGCACTAGTATCCTTCAAAGCAGGTGTGTCCAGATATGTTGATCTGCACTGAAAAGACTAGACTCAAAACTAAATTAAAAAAAGTTCTATTAATCACACAACACAGGTGAAAAATAACATAAGCACAGCAACCTATACAGCACCATTGATCAAATGTGCAAAGTACCTAAAATTACCTAATTAGAAAATTACGTAAAGCATAGTAAGCATCAACTGGAGACTAATTTCTGGAATCTGTTGGCTGCTTGAAGACCTCTGGTGGACATTAATACTACATCCTGCGGGTCTGAGGACTCCAGTCCCATCAGCAGGTTCTATTGGGTCATGTCATTAACCCATCATATTCATGATAGACATGATCTTATTTGGTTATTAACATAACTCAAGATCCCCAGCCTATCTGTGGGGATTAACATAACTCAAGATCCCCACTGCCAGCTGGAGATTTGTAATTTTGTGGCAGTAGCGCTACTGCTGCTAAATGACAGACTTTTGTTTACAGTCATAATACGGGTTTGGGAGGGCAAACTGGCCAAATATGGTAAGTTTGTTTGACTTACTCACCAAACTGTGAACAGTTTGGGTTCAAGTCAAAGTCATGTTAAACACAAACCAGAAGTTCATTCCTACTAATAATGCTACAGGGTTTTATGGTAAGCATCAAAAAATCTATTGAAAAGAGAAGAAACATTTGTAGACAAAAGATTCCATAAACAGCATCCTTCAAACAATAATAGACATATTAAAAGTAATATAAATCCTTAAAAGCCTTCTGACATTGCATTTTTAAAATGCATATCAGTTCCAGATAATTCTCATGTTGTCACAGTCAGTAGACAGAAAATTATTAAAGTAGACTTGTACAAGCAAATGCTTTTAAGATTTTACATATAAAATGCAAACATTTGCTTTCATTTAGTTAGTCAACACAATCTGTTGAAAATGGATCTATTGTCATGTTTGGAAGCTCAATGACGTTTGCTTCCCCCTGTTTTGTTTTCACAATCACTAATATGTTAAAGATGAAATCATACAGAACACAAATAAAAAAAACATGCAGTATAAATCATCATTTAACTGCTTTTTAATTTTAAATAAACCTGACCATGCCATTTCTCAAAATAGTTTCTCCGTGAGGTGATCAATCTTCATTATCACCATCTGATTACTTTTAGTGCTGAATTCAACAATGCTGCAATATCAGTATTCCATTAAGGTGAACCTCAAAAAACTCCATCAACAAAATTTGAACTCCTTGTTGCCTTGCCTTGTTGCAGGATGTAAAACTAATACTTTATGACAGCTTCACAAACCCACAGCAAATGCATATTAAATGGCAAGAACCTTTTTTATAAACAATTATGAAACAACATTTCTATCAATTACACCTGTTATATCCTTTTTATAAAAAGTGGAATTTATATTTAACTTAAAATATTGATAGCCATTTCACAAATCATTTGTTGGTCCATAAGATGACCTTCCCAAAACGTATTAAGTGTTGCTCTAAACAGTATCAGTAACTCTAATAAATTATATTATTCATTAGAAATCATATACTTAGTGCAAAAACTTTGGTAGGGCAGGGAAATGTAGTCATCAAGGGGACTTTCCTGAAGAACAGCTGGCATCAGGGACTAAAATCACTGAGCGCTGCCCAACACCAACAGCAGCTTCAGCCTCATTGAGAGAAGAGTCCCAGGGTAAGAAGGTGGTGATCACTCCCCAACAGCAGCTGCACAGTTTGGAGAAGAAGGTAGTCATCCTTCCTTCCCCGCGAGAGATCCACAGTCTGGGAGAGGAGGAAGCCAGTCTCCATCCCCAACAGTTAGCCGGAGCAGATTATGTGGAGTCCCCAGCAGAAGTGCTGGCAACAGTGCAGAGTGATATTTAAAAATATATATAAATACCACCAAATAGCAATACAATATATCCCCTGCGCATAAGTAATGATGATAAAGAAAAAAGTCTTATTATAGACCTGTCGCAGCTACTTAAAAAAGAAAATCTGTCAAAAAAATACTCCAATCAAAATCCCAGATGGAATCATGAAAAAAGTAGTAGTAGCGCAGACAGTTCGCATATCATTTCAATATGACACACAAATATGAAATAGTCCTTTAACGTTCAAATATGAAGACGCACAACTTCACATAAAAAGTCCATATCGCAGTTATCCTCGCCAACTGGATTACAAACGAGGGCCCTACTGTATCACAAGTACACAGTGAGCTTTTAAGCCTTATGACTTAAGACCGGCTCAATATGGACTCCAACTCTTCATCCTCATCTGATCGTTTCTCCAGCAAATGGCAGGACTTCCTTGACTCGCTACCCACAAATGTCGTCTCTGTAATGACAGTGGATACATTTGTTTATGCTGTTACTGGGTAGTAAAATCACTGCTGTAGTTTGCACGTCATATCCTGAGTTTTCTCTATCTCACAGGTACCCCTCCCCTCTTCATATTTCCCCCCCCCCCCTCCCTACCTCCTTACCTCTGATCCGCCTCGGTTTTTCCCCTTTGTCACAACTTCTCCCCCCCCCCATGGCACTAATCCCATTTAGGTGCATAAGATCCATCCAACTAGGGTTCTAGTGTAATTTGTTTTTCTGGATCTGGTATGTTACTCTTATTGTTATTCTGGGTCAGATATGAGCTCCTTCCATTGCTCAGCTTTCGACCCCAAAAAAATGTTAAAATGAATTGTACAATGTTATACCTCTTTTCCTTGTACCGCACATTGACTTTAATAAATTTTCTTTAAAAAAAGGATAAATGGTCTTGCAAGAGCCATTTTCACCAAGTAGGGATCACCAGTGTGTATCGCGGTCACCAGACAACAAATCCTCCCCCGTTGTGACATAAAGGGGGGGGGGTGGCAACTCACCAAAAAGTATGGCCCACCTATTCTCATAGGAAAGGCTCACAAGCATATACACACCTCCCGGGTCAGCTGCAGATCTAGGCACTCATCACTGGCGATCTTAAGGCTGTAACATAAATCCCTTTTCCTCACGGTCACTCGCCAATCCAGCAGGTTTAGGGAAACAAAAAGGAGTCACACTAGTGTAATATTGCCTCCACAACTTCACACTTTATTAACCAAAAAACCCAAATAAAATGCACTCACAAACGCAGTAAAACATCAAGCCATCAAAGCCATATGCAGTAATAGTACCACGGATGCACTAGTAGGCGATATCGGTCGAGCTCACCCTCTCCACGTTGGTGTCCAAGACCTTAAAAGCCTCCGTCAGTGTTACCCGAGTACTTCCGGTCGCCGTAAGGTTCACGTACTTACGCGTTTCGTCATTTCCGTCTTCTTCAAAGGGCGTGCTACCAACCTCAGCCAAGCACCCACGACAGCTACAGAGTTCCAGGAAGCTGGGGAAATCGACCTCTTGCCCTAGCGACAATCTGATAAGGTGAAGCTTCTATACCCAGCTGAAGCGCTAGCAGCCGGACAGAGAGTCAAGCGGAGGAAACTGTCTCCCCCCCAAACCAGGATCTGTACATCTGGGAGACAGTACCAGTAAAAGGTTGTCCCAACTGCCAGATGAGGGTAAGTAAGATGGAGCAGCTGACTCTCCTTCCCAGCAGCAGACGGTGCCCCAGAATGATGACACCAACCCAGCAGAAGAGCTGGCAACAGAGCTGAGTGCAGTTGGCCTCTGCCCTCAATGTACAAAAGATGGAGTTCCTGTGGTAGTGGATGGGACTGCGGTCTTCCCCTCTATATCCCAGGGATGCTGGGCAGTTGGCCCAGGTCCCCAACAGCATGAAGAAGTGAGCCCAGCCACCCTGTCTTCTCTCCAGCAGCTGAAAGAACTCCAGGGAGAAGGGCCAGTCAACGCTTCTAACCTGCAGCAGGTATGTTCTACGAGAGAGGCAGAGGTTGGCTGGGTAAGTAATGCTCCATTCAGGACAATTTGTTTGGGGTACTGTGTGAGTACAAACATTGGGGGACTGGAACTACAGACTAACTTCAAAGTCAACCTGTTTGGGGTTCCCTGATGTGTTAGTCTCCTTCTGAAAGGGGAGAGATGTGACGTGATTCACTTTGGTTGGGGGACCCGTGGAACACAGCTTACCTTAGAGAGGTCGGGAAATACCTCTCTCAGCCCCCTAGGCCCCTCTTATGTCTAAGTCACCCTGTGTCTATTAGGGACACAGGGTGACCAAGAAGCCCAGTCTGGCCTGCCCAAACCAGACTTCCACAGACTGATTGGCTATGAGGGCTCCATGCGCCCTGCCGGGACAAACTTACAAACTATGTGGAACTTTGTCCAGGAAGCTGCCATGATGGATTGACTCTTTGGGACTTGTTACCCGACTAACTCAGGCACAGACCGATTGGAGGTCTGGTACCTGGTTAGTCTACCTTGCGGGGGAGATATGTGACGGTGAGTGAAAGACAGATACTTAACCCCTACAATACAGGGCACTTTCACCCCCTTCCTGCCCAGGCCAATTTTCAGCTTTTAGCACAGTTGCATTTTGAATGACAATTGCGCGGTCATGCAACACTGTAATTTTCCCCCCACAAATAGAGCTTTCTTTTGGTGGTATTTGATCACCGCAAGGTTTTTTCTTTTTTGCTAAACAAATAAAAAAAAGACTGAAAAGTTTGAAAAAAAAAGTTTTTTTGTTTATGTTATACAATTTTGTAAATAAATAAGTTTTTTCCTGCACTGATGAGCACTGATGAGGCTGCACTGACAGGCACTGATGAGGAGGCACTGATGGGGTGGAACTGATGGGGTGACACTGATATGCGGCACTGATAGGCGGAACTGATGGGCACTGATATGTGGCACTGATAGGTAGCACTGATATGCAGCATTTGTGGGCACTGATAGGTGGCACTGCTGGGCACTGATAGGCAGCATTGATGGGCACTGATAGGTGGCACTGATGGGCACTGATAGGCGGCACTGATGGGCACTAATGGGCACTGATAGGCAGTACTGATGGGCACTGATAGGCGGCATTGATTGGCACTGATGGGCGGCACTGATGGGCACTAATGGGCACTGATAGGCGGCACTGGTGGGCAATAATGGGCACTGGTGGGCGGCACTGATAGATGGCAATGATGGGCACTGGCGGACAGCACTGATGGGGAGGGCACTGGCGGGCAGCACTCATGTGGAGGGCACTGGGGGGCTCCCTGAGCCCTGATTGCCATCCCTGGTGGCCATAGTGGGCATCCCTGGGGTCATGGGTGGGCATCCCTGGGGTCATGGGTGGGCATCCCTGGTGGTTCTAGTGGCACCCCCCCCAAGGGTCTGCACTGGTAATCAAAGATCTGATTACCAGTGCCGACCCCCCCCTGTCAGGGGAGCCGCCGTTTGGCGCTCCTTTACTCGTGCCTGTCAGGCACGTACTGAGGAAAGCCGAGCTGGTGGTGGAGACATTGTACGGTGGTTCCTATAACTGACACCAATGACCCTGCATTAAAGGCACTGTGTATTGCTCTGGCACTACATAAACAAAGACTTTTGAAGGACTCTGTTCTTGCTTAGTTGGATGTTTTGGATTATTTATGCAATTTATGCACTTTATTTATTTTCACTTTATG
Source organism: Pelophylax lessonae (assembly GCF_965119305.1). NCBI lineage: Eukaryota > Metazoa > Chordata > Amphibia > Anura > Ranidae > Pelophylax > Pelophylax lessonae. The sequence continues at coordinate 370,418,817 of NC_138771.1, forward strand.
AAAGGAGGGTAACACCATCCCTGCGCTACTGACATTCTAAGAAAAATAATCTGTTTTTTGTGATGAATTTAAATTTATGTATAGTTGTCACTGAGGCTTTATCAACTGTGCTATGTGAAAATCACCTGCAAGACGCACACTGCTATGCGACCCAAAGTTGTCGCTAAATAAAGCAGATGTGTGTGATGCAGAGTAGCAAAAGCCTTTTGCAGTGGACTTAAAGCCTCAGTGACAAGTTAACGCCTGTTATTGTTGTAAGCGTTAAGTCCACTGCAAAAGGCGTCACACACATCTGCTTTATTAGGAGCAAAAGAAAGGCGCGGTTAAGCAAAAAAGTCATTTTTGAAAGTTTGACATGCTATAATTCTGGTTCTGGACATGCTACAGAGCTGACACTTCACAGGTACACTTTGTAGACCCCTCAGACACTAAATCCAAAGAAATCTCTTTTTTTTTTCAATAATTTTTTCAATAATTGGCTCTCTATCAAAAACGACAATTTTTAAGAACTTTTTTCTTGCCTGATTCATAGTCCCTGGGGCATGACACAGAACCCTAGGCACTTTTTAGGAGCATTTATTAGGTTTTAGGGCTTCAAAATGGTGTTTTTTGATTCCCGAAGTTCGGGTCCCATTGATTTCAATGGGGTTCGGGAATCCGAACCAAACTTTTGGGAAATTCGGGTGTTCTGGTCAAACCAAACTTTTCAAAAGTTCGATCATCCCTATTCTTCACACAGAATTTGAATAGTTTGTTCATTTTTCTACTGATCCAAATTCGAATCGTTCCGACAAATTGGAATTCGTTTGAAAACGAAAATACGAAACAAAAACAAAATTAAATGAATTGCAACTAAATTTGTTACTATTTATTTTGGAGATTATTATTATTATTATTATTATTATTATACAGGATTTATATAGCGCCAACAGTTTGCGCAGCGCTTTACAATATGAGGGAAGACAATACAGTTACAAGACAATTCAATACAGGAGGACTTAGAAGGCCCTGCTGGTTAGAGCTTACAATCTAGAAGATTTGGATACATCCAAATCTCCGAATAACCAAAAATTTGTCCGAATTTACATTCAGACCGAAATGAATTACTCATGTCTAGTGTAAACTATTGGAATGAATGAGGGGCCAAATCCATGAATTTATTAAGGAAAATAGTATCATTAATAGCAACTAACATAAATGTATGAAAGATTGTTCTTGTCAAACCAACCTTTTAATATTTAATGTGAAGATGAGCTGTAATTTAAATAGAGGAAGGCAAGTGGGTATATTGAATTTAGATTTTTTTCTAAGGCAAATGCTTAACCACTTAGCCCGCAGTATAGTGGAAAGATAGCTACGCCGCAAGCTTCAAATGCCGGAAGGACATATATGGATATCCTCCCATTCTCGCACCGCCTGTGGCGCACTCTGTGATTGCTGAGTCCTTGGGACTCAGCTGATCATGGAGCAGGGCCAATCACAGCGGGCCCTTTACAACATGACCAGTTGTCATTGACTCGTAATCACGGAAGTAAACATAAGCCTGATACGGCTTTTTTTTTCTTCACGCTGTCAGGGGGATATCGGTCCCCAAAGTGCCTACTAGTGCTGCTAATCAGTGCCCTCCAGTGCTGCTAATCAGTGACCACCACTGCCATCTATCAGTGTCCATCAGTACTGCTAATCAGTGCCCACCAGTTCACCTATCAGTGCAAATCAGTGCTGCCAATCAGTGACCATCAGTGACTCATCGTCAGTGCCTTCTGATCAGTGCCTACCAGTGGAGCCTATCAGTGCCAATCAATGCCACTTATCAGTGCCCATCAGTGTCACCTATCAAAGCCACCTCTCTGTGCCACCTATCTGCGCCCATCAGGGCCTATTAGTGCCACACATTAGTGCAGCCTCATCAGTGCCTCCTGATCAGTGTCCACCAGTGCCATCTCATCAATGCCCATCAGTGTCACATATCAGTGCCCATCAGTGCTGCCAATCAGAGCCACCTCATCAGTGTCCATCAGTGCAGCCTATTAGTGCCCATCAGTACCACCTCAACAGTGCCTATCAGTGAAGGAGAAAAATTACCTGTTTGCAAAACTGTATAACAAAATATGAAACAAATTTTGTTTTTGTTTTCAAAATTTTTGGTATTTTTGGTATTTTTTGTTTGTTTAGCAAAAAATAAAAAACCAGTGGTGAGTATATACCACCAAAAGAAAGCTCTAGTTGTGTGATAAAAATAATAAAAATTGAATTTGGGTACAGTGTTGCATGACTGTGAAATTGTCATTCAAAGTGTGAAAGGGCTGAAAGAGGGGATGGTCAGGAAGAGGATTTAAGTGCCCAGTAAGCAAATGGTTATTTACAAATTTTGGTACTATTGATTTTGTACGTAGTTGATTAGAAAATTGGTTACAGAGGTGTGTTCAGAGAGTAGTGATTAATGGCTTATTTTCTGAATGGTCAAAAGTCGTAAGAGTCGCACTAGAGCTCTGTCCTGGGACTAATATTGTTTAATTGTTCATAAAAAATATAGATGTTTGAATAAATAATTCAATCTCAGTGTTTGCTGATTATACAAAGCTAAGCATGGTCATTACTTTGCAACAGGATATAATGCAGCAGCTTTACAAGAAGACCTAGTAAAAATTGGGGGGTAAGCAGCTATATGATAGATGAGGTTGAAAAAATTTAAAATAAAGCACTTGGAAGCTAAAATTATGCATGAAAGTTAGGTAGAACTTCTGGAGGAATAAAGGTTACAAAAGGATCCGGAGGTCCAGAAATAGCATACAATGCCAAGCTGCAGCAATTATAACTAGCAGACTATTAGTATGCATTAAAGGGTATTTATTTAACCCCTGCCTGCTGTGCCTCTTGGCCCTTGAAGTGGATCAAAATGCCAGGAGATGAAGGTGGGCATTCCAATCACAGGGGTCACAGGATCAAAAGCTCCTGATCACAAGTATGCATCAGGAGATTTACGAGATACTTTATTATTTTTTTTTTTTTCCATAAGAAATTTTTATTGAGTTTTTAATAGAAAACATACATAATATACATTATACATAAGTACAAAAGCATGGAATGTATACACAAATAAAGAAGAGTGAATGGTAAGATAACACAAACTTGGAATAACATGGCAAAAATTAAATGGAATAAACATCTTCATTATAACAGTGGGTTCATGGAGAGTAGTCATACAGATAACATGGCCACGAGTCTGTCTAATCTGAATATCGGGGATACCTGAGGCAGGGGGCCATATTAGTTAAGGATATGCGTGGGGAAGGAAACATGTGCCACAGCGGCACCATTAACTGGGAGGTGCTATCCATGTTGTACATAGGGCAATGGTTGAATATGGCCGGGATGCAAGCTAGTACCCACTAATTATCGGATAGGTAATCAATTTTTACCAAGAAGAGGAGACAAACAGACAAACAACAGAACGGGTGGGAATGAAGGGGAAGGGGAAGAGGGGTGAGGGGTGGGGGAGAGGAGGGGGAGATTGAGAAAGAACGTGAAGGGAGGGAGGGGAGGAGGGGGAGGAAGCAAGGGATGTAGAGGGGGGTGAGTGGGGATTAAAGTAAAGAAAAGAGGGCAAGCGGGGATGAAAAGGAACAGTATATGATCAAAAGTGTATCAATTAAATCATGAAGTGTTGTCTTTGGTTTCCATAATCGATTTGTAAGTGGCGGTATCCTTGAATCTGATCCAATCTATCCATAGGGCTGAAAACTTGTGGATTTGATCATTTGAAATGCTGATTAATTCCTCCATTTCCTCAATTCTATTGAGTCTAAGGAACCATTCCCTAGAAGATGGAATGGAGGTTGATTTCCAATGGCATGGCAGGCATAGTTTAGCAGCAGTTAGCATGTGACGGGCAAGGATCGGCCTGGGTGTGTTTTGAGTGGCTGGGACGTGGTTGAGAAGAAAATGGCCAGGGGTCAGGGGAAGGTCATAAGACGTGACCTCACGCACCAACCTGTGAACCATCTCCCAGAAAGGCTGGATATTTGGGCAGGACCACCAGATGTGAAGCATGGATCCGGTTTCCTGACGGCACCTCCAACAGGTGTCGGGAACCCCAGGTTGAAATTTATGAATTCTATCTGGCGTCCTGTACCAACGCGTTAGGATTTTATATCCATTTTCCTGGGTGGTGACGTTAATAGAGGCCCGGTGAACCGAGCGGCACATAGTTTCCCAGTCCTTTTCAGAAAGGGAGAGTTGGAGGTCACGGGACCAGGCTTGCGCAAAGGGGGCCAGAGCGACTGGAGGAGCGTCGAGTAGGTGGCTATAGAGTTCCGAAATCAAGTGTCGCTGTGGTTTGGCGCGGATGCTGATAGCTTCCAAAGGGGTCGGGGGTCTCGACCAATCGCTAGAGGTAGCTGAGGTAGTAAGAAAGTGTCGAATCTGGAAATAGGACCAGAGAGGAAGAGTGTATGGTGCTATGGAGCGATTAATCTCTTCCCAGGAGAGAAGATTTCCATCTTTGAAAAAACAGTGAGCAAGTATTTCCTGATGAGGCCAATTGTGTCGAAGGAAATTAAGTGAATTGCCGGGTGGAAATGCGGGATTCATCCTCAAAGAGGTCAAGGGGCCAACCCGCGGGTTGATCTGGAGCTTTTTGCGCCACTTGTCGTGGACCAGGAGCGGAGGTCCAATTAGGGGGTGACATTTAAGAGATGGGGGAATGGAAGAGAAGGGCATCCAAGCCAGTAAGCGAAGCGGGATTTCTGAAAAGGAATTTTCAAGATTCACAACCAGTTTGCTGGAGGAGTGAAGATTCCAGTCCAGAAGTCTGGTCAGGATGCATGCCTTGTGATAGGTCTGTAAGTCCGGGAGGCCCAGGCCGCCTTTGTGTTTAGGGGCCGTCAGGCGGGTGAGTTTGATCCTGGGAGGTTTCCCATCCCACAAAAATTTAGAACAGGTAGTCCGAAGGGTCGTGAAGAATGAAGCCGGGAGTTGAATGGGAGCCGCCTGGAATAGATACAACAGTCTGGGAAGGATAGACATCTTGAGTAGGGCGGCCCTGCCAAACCACGAAACGCGTATATTCTTCCAAGCCCTTAGGTCGCTGCAAATAGATGTCAGTAAGGGTTTATAATTGGTGTCAAAGAGGGATTCAAGGCGGCGGGGTATGTGTATGCCCAGATAGGGGATGGACGCTGGTGCCCATATGAAAGGGAAATTAGTTTTGCATCTCTGCAGGTCCACATTAGGTAGAGTGACATTCAGGGCCATGGATTTGGAGTAATTAACTTTAAGATTTGAGAGGGAGTGAAAGAGTGCAAGGTCTTGAAGCAAGTTTGGCAGGGAGACGTGCGGGTGGGAAAGAAAAAGTAGCATATCATCCGCGAATGCCGCTACCTTGTGAGTGTTGTCACCTATCGGGATTCCACGTATGTTGGGGTTCGAGCGGATCATATTTAAAAAGGGTTCCAGAGAGAGTACAAAGAGGATGGGGGACAGGGGGCAGCCCTGTCGTGTACCATTGGAAAGGTGAAAGGCGTTCGACAGGTGGCCATTAACCCGTACTCGGGCTACCTGATTGGTGTATAGAGCGCGTATACTCAGTAGCATTCTCTCTCGCAATCCCATGGATGTCAGCATAGAGGAGAGATAGTCCCAGGCCACTCTGTCGAACGCCTTTTCAGCGTCCAGGGAGAGAAAGAAACCGGGGAGGTTATGGGAGGTAAGCCAGTGGTGAACGTTAAGTGCCCTAGTGGTGTTGTCCCGCGCCTCCCTCCCCGGGATGAACCCAACTTGGTCCAAAGAAACCAGGGAAGGAAGGAGCGGGACAAGCCGGTTGGCCAAAATCTTGGCATAAAGTTTAGCATCTACATTTAGAAGGGAGATAGGACGATAGCTGGAAACTAGCGTCTCGTCCTTACCTTCCTTAGGGATCACTGTAATGTAGGCTTCTAAAAGTGACGTGGATTGATGCTGGGATTCTGCAAGACTCCTAAAGGCTCTAACAAAGTGAGGTTTGAGTATGTCCTCAAAGGCCCGAAAGTATAGGAGGGGAAGACCATCAGGTCCAGGTGCTTTGCCCGGCTTCATCTCGCGTAGAGCTCTAGTGAGCTCTTCGGTGGTGATGGGAGATTCAAGAGCTTCTGCGTCTTGGGTGGATAGGGGGGATAAGCCATGAGATTTGAAAAAATTCTCGAGTTGAGATGTTCTTGATGCAGTCTGGGTAAGACTGCCAGGAGCTGGGGAGAGGTTGTATAGGCCCTTATAAAATTCCTCGAATTGACGGGCGATAGCCTCATTAGAGGAGTGGAGATTGCCCGCCGAATCTCTGATGGTATAGATGGAGGCGAGATTAGTTTTAGGGCGGGAGGCCCGGGCTAGAAGACGACCACTTTTATTACCCTGCTCGTAAAACACTTTACGGCTAAGGACAAGTCTACGATGTGCTTGGAGGCCTAATAGTTCTTTCAAGCGCGAACGGGTCTCAAATAGTTCCGACGCGGCTGTTTGGGCATGGGAGCGTTTGTGTGCCGTCTCGAGGACGGTAAGTCGGGAATATAGGTCTTGAAGTTCGCGTTGGCGTTCTTTTTTCAGGGATGCTGCTATTGCTAGGAGTTCGCCTCTAATTACGCACTTATGTGCTTCCCATTGAACAAGAGGTGTGGTGTCCGGAGTGTCGTTAATCTCGAAGTATTCCCTAAGTTTAGACTGCAGGCTGGAGAGAACTGGCCCATCCTTGAGGAGCGAGGGGTTCAATCTCCACGTTTTGGACTTTGTGACAAGTTCAGGGAATCGGAGCGTCATGGTTATAGGACTATGATCTGAGAGGATCCTAGGTTCAATAGTGGCACCCGAAAGGAATGGTAGGTCTGTTTGTGAGAGAAAAATGTAGTCGATTCTTGAAAATTTGGAGTGGGGGGCGGAGAAGAATGTGTAGTCCCTATCGTTAGGGAATAGCGTCCTCCAGGAATCATGAAGATGCAAGGATCGAAGTTGAAGGTGAATTTGGCGCAGTGCCCGGAATGGCAGCACTGAGGCACCGGTTGATGAATCTAGGAGGGGATTGAGAGGGGCGTTAAAATCTCCCCCAAATATCAAGAGTCCGGTAGTGAAGTCTGCAAGTTCCTGGCATACTGTTCGGAAAAAAGGTACTTGTTTGGTATTTGGCGCGTATATATTGGCTAGGGTCACTGGTCGAGAGTTAAGGTGGCCTTTAACAAAGAGGAATCTACCCTCTGGATCCGATCTAACGTCCAGAGGCTTGAAGTCGACTTGTTTAGCAAGTAAGATAGAAACTCCACGCGATTTGGAGCCTTCAGAAGTAGCATGAAATGCTGTAGGGAAGTGCTTATTAGAGAAGGAAAGCGGATCACCCGTTTTGAAATGAGTTTCCTGCACTAATACTATTTGGGCCCGCAAACGTGAGGCTTCGGCTAGAAATTGTGAGCGCTTTTCAGGAACGTTCAATCCCTGGGCATTGGACGAAAGAATCTTGATAGTGCGTTGTGTTTTGGTTATGGCAGGGGCAGGCATGATGACGTCCACTCAAAAAGGGAGACAAATCAGGGAGTATGAGAGGGTGTATCAGAGGGGGAGAGGAACGAGGGAGAGGGGGGAAGAGATAAAAAGGGGTGATAAGGGATAAGGGGGAGAGGAGATATGTAGGGGGGACCAGAAGGGAGACAAGGGGAGAGAGGGAAAGAGGGGAATGGGGGGATAATGTGAGGAGGGTCGGGAAGGAGGAGGCTGGAGAAAAACACAAGGAAAAGGAGAGCAAATAATGTCCCCTAGCTTCCCTCTATCAGCAAATCGGAATGACCAGCCGCTAGAGGAGGGGTAGGGGGGAAAGACACAAAGTGTCGCAGGTCAACAGACAGTATAAACTGCTGTTGAGGTGGGGAACAATAGTCTGGATACGATCCCAAGTTAGGCATGGGACGGCTCCGCACTGGGGATCAGCAGAGCGTGTGTAGTAAATGGCGGTGGGTGCCGCAATCAGTGAGACAGAGAGGGTCATTAGGTATATTAAAGTGGTAGCCTGAGGTGGGCAATACCGAATACCCAACAATAAACAAGTTTCAAACAGTGTATTAGACATAAAAAAAAAAAAAAAGAAAAAAAAAAAAAGAGAAAAAAAAGAACCTGAAGTGTAGTACAGCGTAAACACAGGGGAGAAAGCTGGTAACAATAGCTGTAACAGATAGGTTGTATCCTGGGAAGAGGACAACAAGGTCAACATCTTAGCTTGCCTGTGCATGAAGTAAACAGTTAGTGAATTAACGGTAGGTACTCTCGATCCGATTCAGTCCCCTGTCCCCGTTTATGTGGCCTAATGGGAAGTCAGGGTCGGTCTGTGTCAGTCTCTGGAGTGGTGTCTGAAGGGGAATTGTTGGTGTCCACAAGCTTAGTTAAAAAAGGGGGGAGAAGGTGGTTTGGAAGGGAGATTGTAGGTATTCCGGGAGGTGAGGAAGGCGATTATATCGTGGGGAGCAGCATCAGTCTGGTCGGGCGGTATGAGTTGTATAGGTAGGGGGAGGTAGTCACAGGAAACCGTAGGATGAGAGGGGGAGTGGGGAATGAGGGTCCTGGGGAGGAGTTATAGTCGTCATTAATGAGGAGGAGGGAGGGGGATTAGGAGAGACCGCGACCAACAGTTCAGTGTCCAGAGCTACTCATCATACCATAAATAACATTCCTATGAAATACAGCACCTCAATCTCTTTTGTCATCAAGGTGTGGTCGTAGCAAGAATACATGCAAAGTTTAGGCAGTTTGAGGCAAATCAAAGCAACTCATCTCCCTTTCCCCCCATGTAATAGCAAATACTGACAAAATAAAGGCGGCATAAGCTAATGACAAGACAGCATGTAGGTTAAACATTAAATAACTAGAATAATCGTAAGGGGAAACCTGTAGCAGCCAGTGGTGATGTATGGAAAATGCCATCCATGGGGCTCGCAGTGAACACCGAGGTTCGTGGAGCAATGTCAGGTAGGTTAGTAGTTCTGAGTCCCCAGAAGCGCTGAATCGAGATGATAAAACCTGTGGAGAGTCAAGGGGAGAGGAAAACAAGGGGGGATATCGGGGGGAATGGGGATCAGTGACACATCCGTGGGCGATGTATAGGAGGGATTGGATGACCAAGAAGGGGGGGAGGGGGGTGGAATGTGGACATCAGAGTCTATGGAGCAGTCTAAATCAGTAAGGGTGTCGGCTGCCAACTGACAGAGGAAAATGGATCAGAAGGGGCAGCGAGGACTGGGGGTTGTAGCTGGATAGATTCACAATGACAAAGTCCAGAGCAGGGGGGTATGAGGAGTATGAGGGGGTAGGACCAAGGGGGGAATGGGACAAGAGTACCTTTAAGGAAGTTTCAGTCAGGCATCAGCGATCAGCTAGAGAGTTCAGAGCTTCAACTTCTCCCGTTGGCGGGCTGGCGATCGAAGAGGACTTGAGCGACGATCATCTCTGGAGCGCATGGGAGTAGCATCGTGGTGCGAATGGCGTCTTCTGCGTTGTCTGCTTCTCTGTGCTTTAGGGGTATTGGAGGCGGTAACTGAGATCCAGGGGTCTGGTGTGTAGAACTCTCCATACCAGTCGGGCAGGTCCATCACAGGAATGTCAAAGGCATCGCAGAAAGCAGGTATGTCATCAGGGATTTTTAAGGATGCGGACCTGCCCCGAAAGGTGGCAAAGAGGCAAAATGGAAAGCGCCACCTGTATGTGATACCTCTGGTGCGGAGAGCTTCTAGTAGGGGGCGTAGGGCTCTGCGATTTTGCAGAGTGATGGGCGAGAGGTCCTGGAAGAGTTTCAGCTCAGTCCCCTCAAACTGTACACGATCCCGGCCCCTCGCTTTTCTGAGAATTGCTTCTTTAAGGGGGTAACTCACCAGGCAGCAGATCACATCGCGTGGTGGATCGGAGTCTCCCGCTCGGGGGCGCAGGGCCCGGTGTGCTCTCTCGAAATCGATCGGGGTGTCCGCCGGTCTCTCGAGGAGGTCGTTGAAGATCGTTGTTAGCGAGGTGGTCAAGTCGGGGGGTTCCACAGACTCCGGGAGGCCCCGCAAGCGGATATTATGCCTCCTTCCCCGATTGTCCAGATCCTCAAGGTGGCGGTTTATCTCGATGAGGTGGGATGTGTACAGGTCCGTGCCCCTCTGGAGCTGCTTGATGGCGGCCGCATGAGTGGCAGAGGCCTTCTCTGTGACGTCCAATCTGGCGGTCACTGAGCGTAGTTCTGCAGTGAGTTCCGATATAGCAGAGCCCAAGGTGGATTTAATGTCCCATTCGAGTCCCGAGATACTTTATTATTATGCTGGGAGTGTACTCTCTGTACAGTAAACTGTATACATAGAAATGCATAGATGCAGCAGCTCAGCGTTAAAAAACACCCACCTATAGGCCACATATATGCATACAGCTGGTGGGAAGAGGTTAAGAGATACAACTAGAATTCTACCACTTAACAAAACTATGGTTCTGGCCACAACTTGAGTATGTAGTGCAGTTTTGATTACCAATCTTCAGGGAGGCTGCCCTTGAAATGGAGGTAGTCAAGATAAAGGCAAAGAAAAAAAAACAAATAAGGGGACTGGAGGACCTCAGTTATGAGGAACAACTAAAAAAAACAAAAAAAAACCTTAAGAGTTTAGAACCACTTTAATACTTATTTTACTGCCAAGGTGTTAAACATTTGCCTTCTAAAGGTAACAGGTTCCATATGAGGCCAAATATAAATGCCAAAAAACATGCTTTTTGTTTAGTTTTGGTTTGGATACCATTGGCATATGGTGCTGGTGTTCATTCTCATCCTCTTACCTATCTTATGTTCATCTTTTTATCTCATCTGCAGCACTGCTTAGTAGTAGGTGGGAATGAAAACCTGGCATACATGAGCACAAACACCAGGTAAAACACAAAGAGTGGTCTGGATTAGCCCTAGTTTCTCAAATATGATGGAAACTGTTGTGTCAGAGTCAACATACCTAGAAACAGGCTAGGATCGGGGGATCCTCAGATGGGTCCCTGTTGGATTTGTAAAAGAAACGAAATGTGCTTAAATGCTTTGCATTCCTGCACTCCCCATTGTGGTACATCCTGCCCATTAGCTAAATTATAGTTCTAACTCTGCCTGTAAAACTGAGGCAGTAGACCAGTAATGATGGTGCATTGCAGGAGCAGGTACTGAGTTAGGTAAACTTGATCAACTCTATGTTTTCATGCAAAGTGCTGAAAAGTTACTAAGCATTACCAGAGATTCTAAAATGCAAGATCTGACACTTTTTTTTTTTTTGCTTCACACTATTGCAGGCATCCACCCTAATGGTTTCTTGTCTCATTTACTAACACTAGTGATAGGGATTATTATTGCACTTACTGACACTAATTCTGGGGGTAGTATTATGTCATAGTATAGTATTATGTACATAATATTATATCCAATAACACCAACTATTACTGCATGCACTGACACCAATGATGAGAGTTATTATTGTGGCTATTGACACCAATGCAGGAGGTTATTATTGAAACCACTGACATAAAAGCTTGGGGTTATTACTACAACCACTTATACCAGTTCTGGTGGTTAATACTGTTGCCTCTACATCCAATGCTGGGAACTATTAATATTGCATCCACTGACACCAATGCTGGGAGCTATTATTGCATCCATTGATACCAGCTGGGGTTTATTATTATTATCATCCACTCACAATGCTTTGGTTTACTTAACTCTCACTTCTTCTTCAGTTTGCTTCCAGGCCCAATTTCCTCTAAAACATAGCAAAGCCGAGCGGGAAAGGTGCCACAATACCAGTTAAACACAATGAAGTGACATCCACTTTATTTACTTATTTACTATGCTCACTTAACAACTCATGCCCACAAGCTTTTGACAACCACCACACTACCCACATCACAATTTTCTCCTTAAAGCCTTTAACCACTTGTCGCCCGCCCAATGCAGATTTACTGCGGCAGGGCGGCTCGGCTATGCATAATCATGTAGATTTATGTGATTATGTGCACACAGTCCCGGCGGCATGCACGCGCCGCCGGAATCTTGTTCCTGCTGTGATTAGACACAGCAGGAGCCAGACCATGGGAGGAGTGGACGTGATCGCCACCGGACTCCCGCAATCTTCACAGAAACTGACAGAAGAGCCGCCTGCCAATGTAAACAAAGCAGGCGGCTCTTCTGTCACACAGGCACTAGGAGATCATGTGTTTCAGCTAAGCTGAAACACCGATCTCTCTGTGCCTGTCACAGAGCCCCCCCGCAGTTAGTAAGCACAAATAGGCATACATTTAACCCCTTTGATCACACCCAGTATCAACCCCTTCCCTGCCAGTGTCATTTATACAGTAAAAGTACATATTATTTAGCATTGATTACTGTATTAATGTCCCTGGTCCCCAAAAAGTGTCAAAAAATCTGTCCGCCGCAATGTCGCAGTCAACTAAAAATCCCTGATCGCCGCCATTACTAATAAAAACAAAAAAGTAAATAAAAAGTCCTCTGTGCCTGTCACAGAGCCCCCCACAGTTTGTAAGCACAACTAGGCATACATTTAACCCCTTTGATCACACCCAGTATTAACCCCTTCCCTGCCAGTGTCATTTATACAGTAAAAGTACATATTATTTAGCATTGATTACTGTATTAATGTCCCTGGTCCCCAAAAAGTGTCAAAAAATCTGTCCGCCGCAATGTCGCAGTCAACTAAAAATCCCTGATCACCGCCATTACTAATAAAAACAAAAAAGTAAATAAAAAGTCCATTAATCTATCCCGTAGTTTGTAAATGCTATAACTTTTGCGCAAACCAATTAAAATACGCTTTTTGTGATTTTTTTTTTACCAAAAATATGTAGCAGAAAACAAATTGGCCTAAACTGATAAAAAAATTTGATTTTTATTTTTTTTTTATTGAGAATGTTTTATAGCAGAAAGTAAAAAATATTGTGTTTTTTTCAAAATTGTTCGCTCTTTTTTTGTTTATAGCGCAAAATCTAAAAAACGCAGAGGTGATCAAATACCACCAAAAGAAAGCGCGATTTTTGGGAAAAAAAGGACATCAATTGTATTTGGGTGCAGTGTTGCATGATTGCGCAATTGTTAGTGAAGGTAAAGCAGCGCCGAATCGCATAAAAAATAACTATTAAAGGGGTAAACCTTCCGGAGCTGAAGTGGTTAAGAAGTCCCTCTTAATCATTTTCAAGTGTTGGCAATTATAATTTTTTTACACTCAATGACACTAATAGGTGAGTCTATTTTTACACCCACTGACATCAATGACAGAACTGATTTTTCATTTCCTGACCAGTAGCATAAGGGACATTCTTCTGACCCATGCTCCCCTTATTCTATGTTGAAAGGTACACAGTCTTGGCAAGTGTTTTTTGTCTCAGCAGTTGCTGGTTTCTAAGTTTTCACCAATGGTTTTATCAACTTGCTTCTTAACCACCTCAATACAGGGCACTTAAACCCCCTTCCTTCCCAGACCAATTTTCAGCTTTTAGCGCTGTTGCAATTTGAATGGCAATTGTGCGGTCATGCAACGCTGTACCTAAACCAAATTTGTGCCATTTTTTTCACACAAATAGAGCTTTCTTTTGGTGGTATTTGATCATCGTCAGGTTTTTTCTTTTTTGGTGCACAAATAAAAAAAGACTGAAAAGTTTGAAAAAAAAAAAAGTTTTTTTGTTTAGGTTATAAAATTTTGTAAATAGATATGTTTTTTCCTGCACTGATGAGCACTGATGATGCCGCACTGACAGGCACTGATGAGGAGACACTGATGGGGTGGCACTGATGGGGTGGCACTGATATACAGCACTGATTGGCACTGATAGGTAGCACTGATATGCAGCACTGATGGGCACTGATATGTGGCACTGATAGATAGCACTGATATGCAGCATTGGTGGGCACTGATAGGCAGCGCTGATGGGCACTGATAGGCAGCACTGATGGGCACTGATTGGCGGCACTAATGGGCACTGATGGGCACTGATAGGTGGCACTGTTGGGCGGCAATGATCGGCACTGATCGTCACTGATGGGTGGCACTGATCGGCACTGATAGGGGGCACTGATGGGCACTGATAGGCAGCACTGGTGGGCAATAATGGGCACTGGTGGGCGGCACTGATAGATGGCAATAACGGCACTGGTGGGCAGCACTGATAGATGGCATTGGTGGGTAACACTGATAGGGAGGGCACTGGGGGGCTCTCTGAGCCCTGCTTGCCATCCCTGGTGGCCATAGTGGGCATCCCTGGTGGTCATGGGTGGGCATCCCTGGTGGCTTAGTGGCACCCCCCCCCCCCAGGGCTGCACTGGTAATCAATGTTCTGATTACCAGCACAGACCCCCCCCTGTGATCAGTGAGTAATTAGAAATACTCACTGATCACCCCGGCTGCAGAATCGATCCTCTGATCTTCTCCTCACTGACAGGATCTGTCAGGAGGAGAAGAGATTGAAGCCGTTACAACGGCTCTATTTACATTACATGACGGCTGTGATTGGACACAGCCGTCATGTGATCAGGAGGGCCAATCACAGGGCCCTCCTGCCGAATGATGTTGCTCTGTGTCCGAGGGACACAGGCACATCGAGATCGCGCCGCCCGCGGGCGGCGCGATCTCTCTCCTTCTGAAGGGCGTTCCGGAACGTCCATTCAGAAGGACGAGACTCTCGCCCGGCCGTATATCTACAATGGCCCGGGTGGGAGGTAGTTAAAGGCAGATGTGGAAACAGTGGCTTTCTGTTTATATTCTGTGTACAAAAAATCATATGCAATGGAATTGTTTTACAGTTTTTTGTTATACTGTATATGTGCAAGTAAGGTCAGGTGACATGCAACTCAAAAAGTATTAATCAGGAGTAATGGACAGCAGTTAGGGGTGGGTAGAGGAGGGTTTTTTTTATCCCCCCCCTCCTTTTTTTTTTTTCATTCACCACCTTTCTCCTCTATTTCTAGCTTCTCTCCGGCAGCCTCGGTTGCCTTACAAACATTATGTGATCTGGCAATAGCTTGGTTCCCAAACCCTGACCAGTCTTATTGACCATATGACTTAGGCACTCAGGCCTAGCACATCAGTGGTGTTAGTTAAAAAAGCCTCCCTCTGTTAAGTGAGTTTAACTGTTAGTCCTCCTAATATCCTAAGTGGTAGCCCCTTAAAAATTAGGGTCCAGAGGTAAATATATCTAGTTATCCCATTTTATGAGGCCTACTGTTTTATTTATGTGATACTCATTCTTTCTTGGTGTCCTTCTCCCTTTGGTTCATGTCCAGGTGCTTGCTATTACTTTATTACAGATTGTCATCATATATTACAGTTTGTCATCATATATTTACTGATACAACACTTTACAATCCTGCAATTACTCTGCTACTCAATTTGCATAGTACTGTGCAAAAGTCGTGGGCAGGTGTGAGAAATGCTGTAAAAATAAGAATGTTTTCAAAAATATATAATTTATTGTTTGCATTTTATAAATTGATAAAAATAAAGTGTGCAAACAGATGAATGATGAATCAAAATCAAATCAATAATTGGTATGACTACCCTTTGGTTTAAAATCAGCATCATTTCTTACACTTACACACCTGGTACACTTGCACAAAGTCAGGGATTTTGTAGGATTAAAGCCAGGTGTATGATTAATCAATTATACCAAGGAGGTGCTAATGATCACCCATTTCATATGTATGTTGAAACACAGTCATTAACTGTGAGTGAGTCAAAAATATGACATTTTTGGCTGTAGCAGGAGGCATTTTTTTTTGCCGAAGGGTTGGAGAGTGGTACAATTATGAGTGTCAGCAGGCAGCAGTGAGCCATGGTGGAGATTCCTTGCACATTTGGAGCTGCATTTCTGCAAATAAGGTTGGAGATTTGGTCAGGATCATTGGTGTCCTCAGTGCTGAGAAATACAGGCAAGTACTTATCCATCATGCCATACCAGTAAGAACAGATGTAATTGGCCCCACATTCTTTCTGAAGCAGGGCAATGACCTCAAATATACAACCAAAGGCATTAAGAATTGTCTTCAGTGTAAAGAAGAACAAGGAGTCCTTGGCAAGGGTTGGGATTGACCCCTTAGTTCCAGTGAAGGGAACTCTTAAGGTATCCACATACCAAGACATTTTGGACAATTTCATGCTTCCAACTTTGTGGGAACAGTGTGTAATTGGCCCTTCCTGTTCCAACATGACTGCGCACCATTGCACAAAGCAAGGCCCATAAAGACATGGATGGACGAGTTTGGGGTGGAGGAACTTGACTGGCCTGCACAGTGAGTCCAGACCTCAGCTAATAGAACACCTTTCAGATGAATTAGAGTGGAGACTGCGAGCCACGCCTTGTTCTCCAATATTAGTGCCTGAACTCCCAAATACGCTTCTGGAAGAATGGTCAAACATTCCCATAGACATCCTCCTAAACCTTGTGGCCAGCATTCCCAGAAGAGTTGAAGCTGTTATAGCTTCAAAGGGTGGGCCAACTTAATATTGAACCCCTAGGACTAAGACTGTAATGCTATTAAAGTTCATGTACATGTAATGGCAGGTATACCAATAAGAATATAAGTTAGGCTCAATTAGGCTAATGAGGAAAATGAAAAGTTTTACTCAGACTGGCACTACTGGTTTCCTATAGTAAGCCATGGGCATATTTTTTCCAATTTCTGATTTATATTTGGCCCCAAGTATCCACTTCCTCATGTGGGCCCCAGGTGCCCTATCCAATTCTGCCAGGGAGCCTAGGAAATTCACTGTATTAGGGTTCAGTAAGATATTCAGCAGTGTCAGGAAGATTCCCAATGGCCCCCTACTGTGTTTGTAGAAAAAAAAAAGTTCCCGTGTGCACAACTGCACAACACTTTCCAGCACCTCTCTTTTCTGTATATCTATCTGTCTTGGTTGGAGTGATCCCTGCCAGTTAGTTAAATTGTAGTTCAAGTCCTGCCTGAAAGGCTGAAGCAGAAATGCAGTAATGATGGAGCATTGTGGGAGCAGATGCTGAGGTAAGTAAACTTGTGTAACTCCAGTGTTAAATTTCATGCAAAGTAATAAAAACTTACATTGTCTTAATAGAAATTCTAAATTGCAAGCACTGCAAGGGTTTTATTTATTTATTTTTTGCTGCATCCACTGACATTATTGGAGACACCCATCCTGGTGGTTTCTTGCTTCATCCACTGACACCATTGCTGGGGATCACCGCTTGAAACTATTACGAGAGAAAGAGGGAGAGAGAGAGAGAGAGGGAGAGGGAGAGGGAGAGGGAGAGGGAGAGAGATGGGATTGAAATGCATTAGGTACAAACACAATTAGAAATAATGGCTTATTCTGTATTAGTTATACAAACTGGAATGACAAAACTGAAAGCCATCAAGGTAACTCGACAAAATATAAGAAAGCTAGTAAAAGGAACTTACTAGTACAATACACAGTACACTTATAGATCCTACTGTTAAAAATACTCTTATTACTTACTAATACTGTTACTATTTGTGTAAATGATAATGATTATCTATAATGTCTTTTTATGATTGTGCTTAATGTTTTAAAGAAAATCAGTGCTAATGAAAATATGGAGGCTTCCATTGATACTTTTTCCTTCTGAAAGTGCTATTTGCCTGGATGTCATGCTGACTTTTTTTTTGCAGCCCAGATATAATGCCCTCTGAGTCTCTATTGGGATGATTTCTCCTCGCTTTATATCAAGGCAGAAGTGAAAATAAATCTCTTCATTGTAAATGTATACAAACCGCTTTTGTTCTGGAAGGACGTCATATGACGTCATCCCATTCTTGCTGTGCCCGGGGGCACGCAGGAGGGCGATTAGTGGTGAGCTGCGTCCCTTGGACACAGCGCATTACCGATCGGGCTAAAGAGCCAATGGTAGCAGCTCTTTACTACATGATCGTCTGTGTCCAATCACAGCCGATCGCACATGTAAACAAAGAACAGTAACTCACTATTACCCGATTTTTCTCCTCACACACAGATCATGTATAATGAGAAGAGAGCCCAGGGAACCATGAGTTACCAATCTAACTACTGTACAGTATACTACACAACACCCACAAAAAAGAATGCCTGTCACATCACCCATCTGCCCATCAGCAGCAGTGTAGCTGTTGCCCATCAGTACACCTGTCGCCCATCAGTAGTGTGCCTGTTGCCCATCAGTGCCAATAAGTGCACCTTTCATCCATCAGCAGTGTACCTGTCACACATCAGCAGTTTACCTGTTGCCCATTAGTGCCAATCAGTGCACTTGTCACTCATTAGCAGTGTAGCTTTCACACAGCCACTTTTAGCAGAGTACTCATCCTACAGCTGCCCATCAGTAGAGTACTTGTCACACAGCCACCATCAACCAACACTTTCCACCTGTCCCAATTTCACCAGAGTCAGCCATGTCCAAAAAAATTTACATTAGTGTGGAGGGGTTTCAAATCCTCAGTATGATGAATAAGAGCCACAGGAAGCTATCAACCTCCTATTCTCATTCAGCATACAAACCCGTTGAAAGTAGTTGATCAGTGACCGAATCAGAGGAGGAAAGGGTCCCTCCTAAAAAAGATAAGGGACTCTAAAAACCAGGCAGCCACCAACAGCGCCATACACTCCAGTGGTAAATTGTCAAACACAAAGGACACTAGACCCCAGGATGAAAGGCCTACTACCAGCACTAGAATATTACATCAGATCCCAAGAATTAAGGCCAATACAACTTTCCCAGACACACTAGCAAACCCATTATAGTTGCCCATAGTGGAAAAATTGTCTGGAACCTGGTTTTTCCACTTTTCAAAAAGGGTAATCACACTATCTGGGTAAATGTCTGCCTGCAACCTGTTCCTCCAGAAAACCTTGGCCTGTGGTACCACCTGAACAAACAGGAAGGGCTTCCCATGATGTTTAGAGACCACAGGGCTACAAAGGGTGGACTCAGCGAGTTTGAGGAATGACTGTTGGCCATGAAGTGGAAGGATGAGAGAGATGTATATGTCCTGTCCACCATCCTCAATGACTCTTTGGGAGACTATCCCATCCAAAAGCCTGCATGCATTTCAATGATCAGATGCTACTGCCCTATTTAGCAACAAGAGGTCCCGTTTCTGGCACAAAAAAGTTGCAATTCACCTTATTTATTCGGCCATTAATAATGCTTATGTCACCTACCACAAATCCATGTACTCATGAGTAATGATAATTACAAGGCAATGTGCCTCAGCATTCTGCAAAATAAAAAATATTACAAACAAATCTCTCCTTTAATGGTACACAGTTCCAATGAAAAATTCTACACCCTTGTCGACAAAGCATATAATAATAAAACTATTACACAAACCCTTTGGGAGTTCATTCGAACAAAACATCCTCGAGTTCCAAAGTTTTACGCACTTCCCAAAGTGCACAAAGACCCATTAAACCCACCCGGACGACCCATCATCTCCGGAAATGGTAGTTTCACCGAAAAAGTTAGTCAAGTGATTGATGCCCATCTCAAACCCTTCGTCACAAAATTGGCTTCATACATAAAGGACACTGGACATTTACTTCAAATCCTTGACAACATATGCATACCAACAGACGCCATTCTGGTCACCATTGACGTCGAAACACTTTATAATAATATTCCTCACTCCAAAGGCTTACAAGTGGTCGAGAAAGTACTTCAAAAACAAAGCAGATATGACACTAACTTCAATTCTTTTATCTTACAGATGTTAGAATTTATACTCAATCATAATATCTTTTCCTTCTGTGGTACATATTATGTCCAAACATGCGGAGTTGCCATGGGCACGAGTTGTGCGCCCACTTACGCAAATATATATCTTGGCGAGTGGGAAGAAGATTTCCTAACATCAGACGATAACAACATATACATCAGTCATATCTTATTATGGCAAGGATACATTGATGATGTACTCCTCATATGGACCGGACCAGAAACACTTTTACTCGAATGCCTCAACAAAATGAACCAAAACAGATTCAACATGTATTTCACTATGACATACAGCAAAACAAGAATACCATTTTTGGACACCTATATTTATAAAGACAATTCTGGCAACCTCATGACAACCCTTTTTAGAAAAGAAACGGCCGGCAATACAATCCTCCATGCCAAAAGCTTCCACCCGACCCTCTCAAAAAATCCATACCGTACAGCCAATTCCTAAGACTTAAGAGAAACTGTACCAGTCCCTCAGAATTCCAAAAAGAAGCCAATGCCCTAACCAACAGATTAATACACAGAGGATACTCCAAAACGTGCCTCAAAAAGGCATTCAATCGGGTCAATAAACAGGATAGACAAGAGATCTTATATAAGAAAAGGAAAGACATCAAAATAGAGTCATCGTCTACTAGAATCATCATGCGATTTTCTAATGAACACAAAAAAATCAGAAATATATTACAAAGGAACTGGTCCATCCTCACCGAAGATCCTACGCTCAAGAATCTGGTACCCGATCATCCTCTAATCACCTACAAAAAAAAACTCGTTCTGTACATCAATCTTTAGTACATAGCGAAATGAAACCCAAAAAAGATCCATGTAAAACCAAAGGGACATTTCCGTGTGGCTCCTGCGCTCAATGCGCAGTAATACGCAAATCCATTAACTTCATTCTTCCCAACGGCGAAACATTCACCCCTCGCCATTTTGCTAACTGCAAAACCATGGGGGTAGTTTACATCATGAATTGTGAATGCGGCGCATTCTACATTGGAAAGACACATCAAGAATTCGGATCCAGAGTAAATAAACATGTACAAAGCATGACTATTGGTAACTTTTACCTTCCATTAGGCTGCCACGTAGCCTATTATCATAAATACAAGATGCCTAAAGTGTCCTTTTCAGCACTAGATCGCATCCACATTCCAGCCAGAGGAGGGGACTGGAATAAGTCCCTTCTACAAATTGAGATGCACTGGATAAAAAAACGTAATGCTACCAGACCCCCAGGACTCAATGAAAGCAAGAGTTATCGCCCATTCCTAGAGGGCTTTGCCTCCGGAAAAAACGATTGAATAATCATTTTCCCACATAACCTCTAAACGAAAATCCCCAACCATTACGCCCTCCTCTCTTTTCCTTTTCCTTTTCCTCTCCCTCAGAAACCCTGACAGTATCCAAACAAATCCACAATAACATGCTCAATTATTTGTCGGGACTTACCCATCCCTGCCTAATATATCCCCTGACTTGAGTTCTCCCTTGACCCTCTTGAAATGATTCATATTGCTGTATATATTGTATACACCTCCACTTATTATTAATTGTCATTTTTTCACTTGTTATTTCTCTTTAAATGCATTACTGTTTATTGTATATTGCTCACAATCGTGACTCTATTTAGTCTGTGTATCCCAGAGCTGGACTCTTTTCTGCCTCTCCCAAACCCACCCGGCACAGGTAACCCCAGGGGACCAATCCTCTGGGGAACGATAGAGAACTTGGGGGATCGTATCCTCCGTCAGCTCCCCCCAATGGGGAGTGGTATCTCTATCCAAGCCCTGTGCCGGCGGCTACGGAACAGCTTTCTCCCCACCACGTCACTGGCTAGATGCGCGCGCAACCCATCTGCGCGCGCATCACACCGATACGCCGACCCGGAAGCCGGATCGGCGTCATGACGTCCCGCTACGCTATGCGCATGCGCAGGTGGGTATAAATAGCCGGGGATTTACAATAGGGCACCACTTCCCTCCAGCAGAGGGAACGTGACGGATGCCCAGGACGCGCTATCCCCGGACCTTCCTTACCTCCTGCAACTAATCGTAAGTCATCCATCCGACAATGCTATATTATGCATTGTCTGATGTATCTTTCTCAAGTGTTAAAAGCCGCTACTTTATGGCTCACTTGCACTTTTTCCATTTATCAGGGAACCACCGGAATCATTAACCGGAGCTCCCCCTGGTGGCATACTCCTTTACACACCCACAACTGTAAGTGACTACACCATTTACCACAGCTCTCTATTAAAGCTAAAATTACACATTACTCCAGCATAAACTTGCCATCATTATTACTATGCAGGCGGTACCCAGAAGGAATACCCTTTCTCACAGACCATCTGTATTTTACTGGGAACACTGAAACCTCAAATTGGAGTTTCCCCCACTGGAACAATTATAATTGTAAGTTATGAGCCCTGGCTATTACTTATCCTTGGCACATAAAAGCTAATTAACTATTTCCTGATACAATGTGTTATCCTCACATTTCAGGTAATCAAGGTTCCCCTACATGACAGCATCAATACTCTATGTAAGTCTGTGAAAAACACTTCCCACTACTACATTATACCAAATAAATTTCACTCCATTACCACTCTTTATTATCTCATATTTTCAGATAGCACATCCTCTTAAATCCCATGTGATTAGATTTGGGAGAGCGGAAAATACAAAGGTTCGGGATCTGACTACCCAGTCACATGTATGAGCATACTTATCTTATTATACTAATTACAAATTATGTTGTATTACCCTAATAATGCAATTCTGTGACATATATCAACCATATCTTTCAGACATGGTGACTCCTCCTCTTCCTTGATAAAGGCAATATACCACAAATAATGCCGAAACGCGTCGGAAGTACCTGAGATACTCTCTCTACATAAGCTCACACACTTGAGCAAATAGATAGAGTTCCAAGTCACCATTCACCTTGTCACTTCTTTATTTTACCTCACTCTCTCACATGGGTCTATAACCCATTGGCACAAATGATGAATTTTTACTTTGTGTACATAATATCTTGCTCAATTTTTTTCTAATAAATTGTTATATACTTTTATTACGTGTCTACTACCTGACTGGCCCTTAAAGTCCCGCCCCCCTTGACCTGAGGCACCAAAATTGTTTCAAAACCATTTTCTGGGATGTTGGCCACACCTACTATTTGAGGCACAGGGATCAAACATTTAATCTGGGTAAATGTCTGCCTGCAACCTGTTCCTCCAGAAAACCTTGGCCTGTGGTACCACCTGAACAAACAGGAAGGGCTTCCCACGAAGTTTAGAGACCACAGGGCTACAAAGGGTGGACTCAGCGAGTTTGAGGAATGACCGAGTGTTGGCCATGAAGTGGAAGGATGAGAGAGATGTATATGTCCTGTCCACCATCCTCAATGACTCCTTGGGAGACTATCCCATCCAAAAGCCTGCATGCATTTCAATGATCAGATGCTACTGCCCTATTTAGCAACAAGAGGTCCCGTTTCTGGCACAAAAAAGTTGCAATTCATCTTATTTATTCGGCCATTAATAATGCTTATGTCACCTACCACAAATCCATGGAAAGACTCACGACCTTTCTCAAATTTATAGAAGAAATTGTCACATCCCTTATCTATCAGCAAGGATCCCCCCGAAAACATTTACTCTGATTCTGTGAGTAGACTTCATGAGTGCCATTTCCCTGAGAATATTCCAGAGAACAAAAACTGGCCAAAGATGCCAAAAAAGATGTTGGGTTTGCAGCAGAGGGTTAGTTAGAAGAGACACCAGTTTTCATTGTCCCCAATGTCCCTCCTAACCGGGCCTATGCATCAGAGACTACTTCTGACATTATCGCATGTCACTAAAATATTAGCCAATATTTTTAAGAGCCTGCCATTTCTCCATTTTTAATATCTAATATCCTTACTGATCATCTATGCCTGCTGCCTGTAATGGCCCAGGACTTTTTATGGACCATGTTCCTGCCTGCTGCTTGTATTTTTCCAGAGGCGACCATTATAGTACAATGTTTTCTGTACAGCGTTGGTTGATTTTTGTATTACACAGATTGCAATGTTGGGTACATAATCTGTTCAGACATTAAAAAGGTCATACACGTGGTATCCCCATAATTAGGAGAAGTAGCAGAATGTATTTTGGGGTGTAATACTAAGTATGTTCATGCTGTTTGCTAGAAATAGCTTATAGATTGACAACTTTATGTTTACAAAAAAAAAAAAATTGCTTTCCACTTTTTCCAATAACTTGTGGAAATGAGATGTTCAAAAGACTAATTTTGCCTAATAGAAAATATGTTTGGTAGTTTGCTTTCCAAAATGGGTCATTTTGTGAGTAATTTCATTGACCTGGTGCTCCAAGGCCTTCAAAATGTGATAGGTAGTTAGAAAATTAGATGTGTAATGTATGCCCTTAGAGTGACTGAAGGTGCTACTTTGATGTTGGGCCTCTCTATGTGTCCAGGCTCTGGAAAAGTCCCACACATGTGGTTTCCCCATACTCAAGAGGAGTAGTAGAATGTATTTTGAGGTGTAATTATTGGTATGTACATGCTGTGTGTTAACAATATCTTATAAATGGACAACTTTGTGTAAAAAAAACATTTACATTTTTTGGCACTTCGCAAAAATATGTTTTGGTGTTTGCTTTCTAAAATTGGGTTATTTTGTGGGTATTTGTATTGTTCTGGTGCTCCAAGGCCTTCAAAAATGTAATAGGTGGTCAAGAAATTATATGTGTAACTTATGCCTCTAGAATGCTTGAAGATGCTCCTTGGATGTTGAGCCTCTCTATGTGGCTAGGCTGTGAAAAAGTCTCACACTGGTGGTATTCCCATACTCAAGAGTAGCATAATGTGTTTTAGTGTGTAACTGTAATTGCAATTGCCTATGCTGTGTGTTAGAAATAGCTTATTATTATGAAAAGTTTGTGAAAAAAAAATAAATTCATCTTAATTTTCCAAAGAATTGTGGGAAAAATTGCAACTTCAAAAAACTCACTCTGCATCTTAATTAAAACCTTGGACTATTTACTTTTCAAAAAGGGGTCATTTCTGGGGTATTTGTACTTTCCCAGCATGTTAGGGCCTCAAGAAATGAGATAGGCAGTAAGTACATCGGAATTTGTCAATTTTAAATAATACATACCATAACTAGTAGACTTTATAACTTTCACACTGACTAAAAAACATACACTGATTTGCGTTACTTTTACCAATGAAATATAGCAGTATAAATTGTGGCCTAAATTTAAAAAAACAAAATTACTTATTTGCAAAATTATAACAGAAAAAAAAGCATTATTTTTTTGAGTCTTTTTGCACTCATATTGCAAAAAAAAAAAAAAAAAAACTGTGGTGATTAAATACCACCAAAGAAAAGCTCTATCTGTCTTAAAAAAATTATAAAAGAATTGTTTGGGTACAGTGTTGCATGACTGAGTAATCGTAATTTAACCACTTGCCGACCGGTCACGTTGACCGTACTGCGGCAAAGTGGCTCGTTATCATCCAGCGACGTAGACCTACGCCGCTGGACTCCTCCCCTTGTGGGCAGCGTGCGCACCACCGGAGGCTCGCTCCTGCTGTGTTCAGTCACAGCGGGAGTCGGGCCAGGGGAAGAGAGACGGTGATCACCGCCGCTCTTCCCCGATCGTCAGGGATCGAGTGTGGAAATCTCCTAAGTGACAGTGACAGATTGCAGGATTCAGCATAGCTGAGCCTGCGATCTGTGCCTGTGTCACTCAGTCCCCTCCCCCCCCACATGTTAGTAAGCACCAGGCATACATTAACCCCTTGATCACTAGTGCATCATAACAGTGCATATTAATAGCACTGATTACTGTAGTAATGTCACTGGTACCCCCAAAAGTGTCAAAAATGTCAGTCAAGGTTCCGATCTGTCCGCCGCAATGTCGCAGTCCCGCAAAACAAAATTGCAGATCGCCGCCAGATCGCCGCCATTACTAGTTAAAAAAAAAACAATAAAAATTACATAAATTTCCCGTAGTTAGTAGCTGCGATAACTTTTGCGCAAACCAATCAAAATACGCTTATTGCAATTTTTTTACCAAAAATATGTAGCAGAAAACAAATTGGCCTAAAACGTTAAAAAATGTTGATTTTTACTTTTTTTTGGGTGGGGATTTCATATAAAAAATGTGAAAAATATTGTTATTTTTTCAAAATTGTCGCTCTTTTTTGTTTATAGCGCAAAAAGTAAAAATCGCACAGGTGATCAAATACCACCAAAAGAAAGTTCTATTTGTGGGGAAAAAAAAGACACAAATGTAATTTGGTTACAGCATCGCACGACCGCGCAATTGTCCGTTAAAGTAACGCAGTGCCGAATCGCAAAATATGGCCTGGTCAGGAATGGGGTAAAATCTTCCAGTCTTAAAGCGGGTAAAAATGTAGCTAAATACATTTTGGCCTAAATATATGACAAAAATTGAATATATTGGATATTTTTTAACTGTCAAAGTAGAAAAATATTGTTAGATTTTCAAAATGTTCCCATTTTTTATTAATATCACAAAAAATAAAAAGCGCAGATGTGATCAAATACCACCAAAAGAAATCTCTGTTTGTTGGAAAAAAAAGGACATAAATTTTATTTGGGTACGACGTTGCATGACCGCGCAATTGTCAGTTAAAGTCGCACAGTGCCAAATCGCAAAAAGTGGCCTGGACGTAAGACAGCAAAATCCTCCGGTGGTAAAGTGGTTAAAGTGTAAGAGCACTGAAAGCTGAAAATTGGCCTGGGCAGGAATGTAGGTAAAAGTGTCCAGTTTTAAGGTGGTTAAACTGCCGCCAGTATAAAAGTAAATTTCATCTGAGTTTATATGTAATTCAAAAAATAAATAAGCTTCCGTAAAACACAAATGTCCCTCAATGTGACTAGATCTTTGAAGTGCACAATTGTAATAATAAAATTGGGCAAGAATTATGATTATGGTTACATATTATTGTACCTGCTATTCATTTTATTATTATAAAATCAATCAAATCTGTAAGTGAATAAAAGAATTGCAATAACACAAGATAAAAGTACATAAATCCTATTAATGAAAATATGGGCAAGTCCACTAACAAAGTGAGCGAGTGTCACATTCAAAGACTAGCTGCATAACATAGGAAGGTAACCTTTGGTTTAAACGTTGTCAAACTCTATCAAACAGTGCATTTAATACAAAACACAAGAATATTATTGCATTTTGTGCTTTATCTTTTTTTTCTGTTCTAAATGTAATTTCCAAAGCAAATGTCTACAAGATAGATAAAGAGAAAAATAAACATTATTCATCAATCAAACAAATGTGTTTTTTTTTTACAATATGTTAATTAAGCAATCCCTGACATTGTAGAAAAGAGTGGTGACAATATAAACTTAAAATCAGCTAGATACTGTATATCCATAGGATATGGGGTCTAAAAAACCCCAAACCCCTCCTTTGCACTTAAAAGCATTCAAAACTCTAAGTTTGGCTGTTTTGAATGCTGTAATTTTTTTAAAAATCTGGCGCCTTTAAGACACCGCTTCCAAGTTTTTACATCAGAGACCCTATCAGAGCTGAATTCAGCTTTGTCAGGGTCTTCGGCCAGCCTGCAGAAATGCCGTCTGGTCGCACGGGTCTCCTGGTGGGTCTCCCATTATGGTGGCGATTCCCCATCCCTGGGGAGTGAGGTATACCGAAGGAGCCCGGCCATAGGCCCTGATATCTTTTGGAAGTGTTACGTATTACTTCTTGATATACATATGATCATTTACTGATGATTCCATCTTCCCGCTCTTTGCTGACTGAGCGGCCTTTGTACTTTTTTGGCCTCGGATACTTATGGGCCCATAACATTATGACAATCCTCATGTTATAAGATACATGTGAATTGCTACCATCCATTGAAAGGAATCAATGCTTTGTGATTCCCAGCCTTCCTATGTCCCTTCTGGCTCCCTTGGCTTCTCACCCCCCTTGCTGTTTTACGTTACCTATAAGCAGAGTACAGAGCAACAAACTTAAACTCCAGACGGAGCATACATGTGAAACATGTTCAGTGTTCTAGCTCCAACCTCAGGAATTATATGTGCCTGCGATGATGACCACGTGTAGTGATCCTTTCAGAGGACAGCCGTACCTTTCTGTTCCCTCTGATGGAATCGTTTGATGCAGATCATATTTGGGTACGACGTATCTAAATATCTATTTTCATTTCTGTATTCATGTATTTATGTATTATGCCCTTGTTGTGTGTTTCATAACTATTGGCATACTATGGACTTATAGATACGATTTATTTCCCTTTTTTTTTTAAATGTATAACTAATAAACGTATATTTTTATGATACTTTTGTGCCTACAAAGTCCATGTGTTTTTCGATTTAACTCTCCCATTCAAACACTTCACCGCCATCTGTCTTAAAATTTCCTCCCCCGGGCAAAGGGCCGGTATATACTAACTCAGCCATCCTAGAGACGTTTTGTGATTACTATTTAGTATAATATAACTATATTACTTTTCATTATATAATATCTCACAATCTAACTCTGATTTTGCCTACTATTCTTTAAAGGTTGAAAATTAGACAATCTCATACATGACAGAAATGGCTCTATACCATGCCTTGATGCACCGAAAAGTTCTTCTTTGGATGTTCTGTTTACTCCTAATGAACTTCTAGTTGCCATTCAGTCTGAAAAAAAATGGCAAGGCTCCATAACTGGATGGCTTTTCTTTTTTTTTTTTTAAGAGTAAATATATTAATATTCAAAAAGACAAGTATAACAGCATTCACAATGCGTTGAACAAAGTACAGATATTGATGCATCCAGCCACATAGTCTTGCCACATCAAAATATACATTTGTACATTATCCAGTTTTCAGAAATGAATAAAAGTAAGCCTACATATTCTTAGGACATAGCCCTTTGATTACTGTTGGAGCATATAGAACTTAAAATAAAAAAAACAAAAAACAAAAATACTAAGATATAGTAATTGTTTCCACACCGAGAGTAAGTAGCTATAGGCTGTATCATTTTATATAAATGTGTCCATCTTGCATACATTTCTACTTTAAGATATACCACATCTATACGTATCTTAAACAGTAATATCCCAAGAGACCGAAGTGAGCCACCCTGTCCAAATGTTTTCAAACTTTATGGGGCATCCTCTAGAAATGTACAATAATTTATACATAGGCAATGCTTTGTTAACAAAGTCTATCCAAAATTGAAGGGATGGGGGTAGGTTCTTTCCATTTGAGTACCAGAGCTTTTTTAGCATAGAAAAAAACTATTCTCAATAGAGACTTTTTACAGCTTCCCTAAAGTCCCTTAAGAGACATCTAGCTGGGAAACATATATTTGGAAAAGTCAACTTGTCCTCTAAAAACCCAAGGATTGCCTTACAGAACCTCTCAATATGAGGGCACAGCAAATCATGTGAAAGTGGTCGCCTATTTCAGCATGACATCAGCGGCATTCTGGTGTGATCACTCTAACCCTTTTATATAGACGTGTCAGGGTATAATAGACTCTGTGTAAGTAGTGAAATTGTATATGCTTGTCTCTGGTTGATATTACAGAGGACAGCATAGATTCCACTACTTCCGTTCATGATTCCTCAGTTAGTGAAGGACTGTCAGATTTCCATTGACTAGCTATCCTTTCCATCCTAGGAGAAGAGGAGGTCAGAAGGAGTAGATAGTATCAAGAAATAAGTTTTGAATGGTTTTCCTTAAATAAGAGTTTCTCTAGTGTAGCAGGAGAAAGTAATACCCCTGTCAGCCCAAATTGTGCAGCCACCGCATGACATAATTGCAGGTATTGGAAAAAATTGATTAGGTAACTTATATTCTATCTGCAGAGCCCTAAACATTTCTAAAAGTAGTCCAACACTCCCCTTCTGTGATCTTGTATATTTCTGTGAGTTGGGGATTATGCCATAAAGGAGCCTTAGGCGAGTTGGTAAAAGGGCCCCTCCTATTCTGTCATTACATACATTAAATATTTTGTGTAAAAGTTTAAAAATATCTGCCCCAATTGAGGGGTAGGGGCCATTTCTATATAAAACATTAAGTAATGCCTCATAAGAGTGGACCATAGCAGCTTGAGTAGATATAGAGGCAATCTCTAGGTTTTGAAAGTATCACCAATGTATATGTGCTAGGGCTTTTTCACACACGGAGTCCGCCGATCTGTCAGATGAATGGAAAATAGGGTTTCCATCCATCCATGTGTTTTGACAGATCGGATCGAATGTCAGTGGACATGTCTCCGCTGACATCCAATGCCCCATAAGGATGCATGAAGCGTCCGTTCAGATCCGCCAAAAAAACTAACAGGCAGATCTGAAATGGACTCCATGTGTGAAAAGGGCCTTAAAGAGGAAGTAAACCCTGCACAAAAAAATGAGAAAAAAAAACCTGTAAGACAGAGGCATAATGAGCTAGTATGCATCGCTTTACCAGAACAGAGACCCCTCTAGCATAATTAGAGTACATAGAGAGAAGGCATGATTTATAAATGCCTGTTTAAGGGCTAGAGTTTTAGAACCATCCAAGTGGGTTTCTTGTAGGAGGATTATATGGGGTTTGCGTTTTTGGATGTAATTAAAAACTAGAGCATGTTTAATCTTAGAATTTAATTAGGACCTCTCACATTCCATGAGAGTATGTAAGGGTTGGGATATTTGGTGCCATAAAACTGAGTAATTAATCCTAGTACTGACCATGATGGCGTAGTGGCAAAGGGCTCGCAGAAAGCACAGAGAACAATGTCCCGGTCCTCAGTATGTGGTGATATTGGTGGAAAGCATGGACATTCTGTAAAGCATGGAAACATTTTTGATGTGGAATAGAAAAGAAGAACAAAACTAAAACAACAAAACTAGATAACCAAATACAAAATGTTCCAAAACTTAGAAACAGGTTCCCAACCACCCCCCCCCCCCACCCAGCCTACAGTGCCAAACATACTACAGGCTTCCACCCCAAACAATAATGTAACAATGTCACCCTTGTGGGGAAATTCTTCTTCCTCCAGCCGGAGAGGAAGAGAAGGGTGTAAGTGCAAGGAGCAGAAGAACAGGCCATGAACTGCAACAGAGTTCATGTCCATATGTACCAGCCGGGCAATATGTGCTTTTATAAGAAAGTATTGCCGTCATTATCAATTGCAATAGAACAAACAATGGTATCCGTAAACAGAAGAGGGCCCTCATCCCACTGCCCCTAGATAAGGTAATGGGAAAAAGGAAGGGTGAATCGGTGATCAGGTGCTTCCCAAATATTCCAGCCATCTGTTAGCTTCTTTAGGTGAAGTGAAGAACTGCGCTTTGCCCTTATACACCACTCGGAGCCTTGCAGGATACATCATACTGTATGGTAGACTGCTTTCTTGCAGGCGTTGTTTCACACTTTGAAATGCTGCATTCTGTTTCTGCGTTGCTCCTGAGAAATCGGAAAATATGGTAATACGGTTGTTGTTGCAACTCAATCCTAGTGCATTAAAGGATTATTTCTTTATCCCTGAAGTACAGGAAGCAAGCCAGTAATGGACGTGGGTACCGTCCCGGAGGGGGGGGCCCTTAGTGGGACTCAATTGCAAACAGATGGGAAAAGGAATCTTCCCCAAAGGTTTGTTTCAGCCATCCGATTAGAAATTCTTCAGGATTTTTGCCCTTAGACCCCACTGGAAAGCCCAAGATCTGGAGATTGTTTATACGGAGTCGATCCTCAATATCTCCCAGCTTAGCCTCCTGAGATTTGTGGTCCACTGCCACATCTCTAACAGTCACCAAAAGTGGGTTTAATCATCCTCTACCGCGCTAATGCGCTGTTCTGCATTAGCTATGCAGTGACAAACTTTGTGAACATCATCTTTCAGGATAGGAAAGTCCACCCTCAAAGTGTCTATTTTTGTGGTGAGTGAGGCCTGGCAGGTCTTAATGGCCACCATAATTTGTGATAGGGTCAGTTCTCCTACCTGTACCCCATGAAAAGAAGGAGGCCGCTGGAACAGCCAGTGGGTCTGTCGCCTCCAGTCAGTCCGACTCCTCCTCAGCCCAGGGCTGAGCATCTGCAGTAGGAGAGCATGGCGGTTCCTGTGTGTCCAGGGCGCTATTTTGGCTAGCCTGGTGGGTGAAGCGGCAGGGCTTCTCAGCAGGTGTCTGGTGAAGACTGGGACCTATATTTACCATGATTCGCCTCTCGGTGTCTGTATCCACCGATCGTTGTAGTTTCAGGCAGGATAAGTGAGCCCCAGGCTGTTCAGGATGATGTAGAATTTTAATGCATTCCAGAGCTCTGAAGAATGGCTGCTTACATCCCGGAAGTCAGATAGCCCCCCCCCCCCGGATGTCTTTTCTAGTTGGTTTTATAGAACTTTTGCTTCAGACTTGACTCCACTTCTTCTGTTGTCTAATTCTATCTCTGAGTCTCAATTATTCCCACTGGAGTGATGAGGTCGCACAGCGGGGACTCACAGAGAGGAGGAGACAGAGTGGAGGCTATTCTTTTTTGCATACATCTGGTTCAGTTTATCTCGGTGTGGACAAGAGAAAAGAAGGAAGATGTTCTGGCTGTCCAGCTGATCAAATGGTTTTATGCTAAGCGAGGTTTGCCTATATATACAGTATATAATTTTATATATTTATGTGGATATATTTTTAAGGTTTTTTCCCACTGGAGCCTTGAAGGCCCATATATCCTTTATCCTGAAAAGGAGAGCATATTTAAAAGAAGAAAAACTACCACTAGAGGACACAGTTTTAAATTAGAGGGGCAAAGGTTTAAAAGTAATATGAGGAAGTATTACTGTACAGAGAGAGTAGTGGATGCATGGAATAACCTTCCTGCAGAAGTGGTAGCTGCAAATACAGTGAAGGAGTTTAAGCATGCATGGGATAGGCATAAGGCTATCCTTCATATAAGATAGGGCCAGGGACTATTCATTGGATTCAGATATATTGGGCAGACTAGATGGGCCAAATGGTTCTTATCTGCCGACACATTCTATGTTTCTGAAACCAGGCAAAAGTGAAGCTAATCCCAGCAGTTACTATCCTATCTCTATATTGAATAATGATAAAAAAAACTCTGTGCAAAACGTATTGCCGATAGGCTTCATTCAATACTCCCTCATATAATTCATACTGATTAAACTGGTTTTGTAAGATCTAGAGAGGCTCATGATAACACTATCAAGACTCTCTCTTTGATTTCTCTAGCACAGAAGCTTTAGATTCCGGCCTGCCTGCTTTCCATTGATGCCGAAAAGGCATTGGGTCATCTGAGCTGGAGATTTTGACTACACTCACTCTGTCAGATTAATCTTGGCAACAACATGATTAAAAAATAATGGCATTATACATCACCCCATATGCACAAGTACAAACCAATTGCACTCTTCAGTCCAATTTAGGATTAACAATAGAACTCATCAGTGTTGCCCCCTATCTCCACTACTATACGTGATTACAATGGAGCACTTAGTGATGGCTATTAGGGATGATCGAATGGTCCGGGACGACCATCGGTTCGACCCTAACATTGGGTGTTCAAAATTTGGCCGAATTACAAACTTTTTGCGGTAAAAGTTCGTTATTCGGCCACCAGAACTGCCCAAATTGCAATGGGACAGGAACTGGGCTTTAAAAGCCTGTGATTGGCCCAGAAACATCAGTAAAAGCCAATTGAGGGGACAGGAGTCTGCTAGGAATGTGATTGGAGTGACTAGGGGGTCCAGAAGCCAATCAGGAGTGAATATGCCCCCCTATACGCCCCCCATACGCCCCCCAGTATATAACATAGCCCCGCCAAACCTCTAGCACTGTAATACAGAGGCTGTGGAATAGAGTGGAAGCATTTCTGTCACTCCTGCTGCTTGTAAAGCTCCAGTGTCATTTTGCAATTATTAGTGTGAGGAAAGGGATATACAGTCTAGTTAGGGTACTATATACCACTATAGTTAGATTCAAAAATCTAGTTTTTGTAGGGATAGCTTTAAGTGTTAGGGTGACCGTAGTGTAGTTTAGGGTGACCTTACTCTGCCATGTCAGGGTGACCGTAGTGTAGTTTAATGTGATCTGACTCTGCCATGTCAGGGTAACCGTAGTGTAGTTTAATGTGATCTGACTCTGCCATGTCAGGGTGACCGTAGTGTAGTTTAATGTGATCTGACTCTGCTATGTCAGGTTGACCGTAGTGTAGTTTAATGTGATCTGACTTTGGCATGTCAGGGTGACCGTAATGTAGTTTAAGGTGATCTGACTCTGCCATGTCAGTGTGAACGTAGTGTAGTTTAATGTGATCTGACTCTGCCATGTCAGGGTGACCGTAGTGTAGTTTAATGTGATCTGACTCTGCCATGTCAGGGTGACCAAACTCTGCCATGTCAGGGTGACTGAACTCTGCCATGTCAGGGTGACGCCACTATGCAGATTCTGGGTTAGGGGTATAAATACAGTATATATGTATATATATACACACATATATATATATATATATATATATATACACACATACAGTATATATATATATATATATATATATATATATATATATATATATATACACCCCTATACAGAAGTTAACAAAAAAACACCTGAAAAATGCCTGAAACAAAAATGCCCAGGTGTGAAAGGAGGGTAACACCATCCCTGTGCTACTGAAATTCTAAGAAAAATGATCTGTTTTTTTTCTGGTTCTGGACATGCTACAGAGCTGAAACTTCACATGTACACATTTTAGACCCCACAGACACTAAATCCAAATAAATCTCATTTTTTTCCCAATAATTTTTTCAATAATTGGCTCTCTATCAAAAAATGACAATTTTTAAGAACTTTTTTTTGCCTGATTCATAGTCCCTGTGGCATGACCCATAACCCTTCCATACATGATATTATCATTAAATATATATATATAAAATCTCTATCTTTGCAGATTACGTTGTAATTTAAATTACTTCACCCAGGCTTAGTATTCCTTCTATTTTTAAAAAAATGTAACACTTTTGGATGTTTAAGTAATTTTAAAGTCAACTTACCAAATCAGATATATTGAATATTTCATTACCTAGAGAGGAAGTCTCCTTATTACCATCTTCATTTCCTATCCCCTGCCAAGATGTAGCCATTAAATATCTAGGAGTGAAGATCCCAACAGATCTTTCCCTTATTTATGATTTCAATTTTTCTCCTCTTCTGTCACAAGCCCAATCTGAACTTTTAACTTGGTCAAAACTCTCTCTATCCTGGTTTAGTCTGATTATTGCCATTAAATGAATATTCTACAAAGATATTTATATATGTTCCAAACCCTAACCATTAAATTGCCCAACATTTTCTTTAATAAACTAAACAGTCTTTTCCTACAATTTATCTGGAAGAATACCAAACCTCCAATTTATTGGAAAATGCTTTGCTGATCAAAAGCATAATGGTTTACATTTAAGGACTCATCAAACTTATTGGATTTCTTGACTAAGATTCATTGAGGCTTAAGTATTTTCTGCCCCATTTGCTCTCTTTTTTTTTTTCCTTCTGAAATCTCAAATTTTTTTTTTAGATTATTGATAGGGTTTTTACATTATTGTATCACTATATATTTGATTTTAGTATGTCACACAATATCTTAATTAAGATCTAATGATGAAGAATTGAAAACACTCCTATATTTGTTACAAAGCTAAGCAGATTGTATTCGCTATATTTCCCTTTTTTTTCCTTTTGTTTTTCTCTATGTCTTTGATGTTTGTGAATCTAGCTGAAAATAAATAAACAGATATAAGACTACAAAAAAATGCTACTTTCCTGAACTTCCCTTAAGTCTTATAACGTGTCAGTTGGAACAAAAACACATGTCTACTAACACCATAGACATGACATTGTCAGCCAATAAATTTAAAATAAGACAGAACAGACAACTGTCATCCTATGCATATGGCTAACTTACAGGACGCTTTAGAAAAACTCATGCACTTGAGCATGATTTAAAGGGGTTCTAAAGGCAGAAGGTTTTTTTTTTTAATCGTAATGCATTCTATGCATTAAGATAAAAAACCTTCTGTGTGCAAAAGGCCCCTCAGTCCTCCTAGTACTTACCTGAGCCCCATGTTAATCCAGCGATGTTGCATGAAAGCCTCGGCTCTCCAGGACTCTCCCTCTTCATTGGCTGAGACAGCAGCAGGCACCATTGGCATAGCAAGTGGTAGATGGCGCAAAGGTATAGTTAACAGAAGATCCAAGGTGATAGTGGATAGTAATGGCACAGTTGGACACACTAAAGCAAGAACAGCAAAGGCAGGCAGGCAAAGGACATCAGAAGGCAGCTCCTGGGAGATGAAGGAATCTCTGTACAAATCCAAGAACACAAAAACAAGGAGTGCCACTCTAAGTGCAGTATGCAGTAAAAGATCATCATTTTTTAGTACAATTGGC
Organism: Pelophylax lessonae; assembly: GCF_965119305.1. Classification (NCBI taxonomy): domain Eukaryota; kingdom Metazoa; phylum Chordata; class Amphibia; order Anura; family Ranidae; genus Pelophylax; species Pelophylax lessonae. The sequence goes on from NC_138771.1 coordinate 370,455,041, forward strand.
AACTTACAGTGTAGCAGACATCAAAGCGCATATCAGGCCCACAAGGGGTTGGAAGGGCGTTTGCGCCGGAACCTGCATGTGGAGGTAAGGTGGCCCGCAACGTATAGAGTCTGGCCAGGTAGCGTGTAGCGTGTCTGGCTGGGTGGTATTCAGCGTGTACAGATGCTAAAGCGAACAGGTGCCCATGAGATGCCAAGCATCTGTGGCTTTAAGAAAGGAGCCATGGGTGGCTCTGAAACATGTTAGCCATGCCCCACCCCCAGCGCTGACATCAGGCCCGGCCACCAATGCTCGGTGTCTCATTTAAGAGACTTTAGTCAAAGGCCACTAAGGATAATCACTAAACTGCTATTTAATACCAGTGCACATACTAAACATATTTCACTGACTTTATGTGTATTTAAGTGTCTACTGCAAAGTTGTCCATCTGGATATAAGTGATACATTGATCAGAGAATTAAATATTTACTTTTTTTGTGCCATCAGTAAATACAACCTGTAGACATTTTTTTTTTAATTCAAAATATATAAAGTATGTTTAAAATAAAAAAAAAAAAATTTATTTTTATAATTTAGTAAATAGCAATATAGGCAAAATGTATTGGAAAGTTCAGGCAGATTTTGAAGAAAGCTGTCTTAATGTTGTGCCAGTGTCAACTGCATAAAAAGTTAAAGACAGTAGAGAGCAGACGGTGAAGTATGATAAGCCATAGATCCTTCAACTAAATTTTATCTCACATTCCACAAGGAAAAATGTGACAGCTTGATAAGGCATTATGGCTCACCTGTGAGTTTAGTTCACACATTAACTATAATAACTGAGGTTTGTATGAACTTGTGAATTTTCTATTTGCAGTGTCAGAAAAGCACCAGACATTGTATCGCTAATGGTCATGACTTTTGCCATTACTGGTCAAAGCCAAAATAAAATAAAAAATAAAAACTTAAGTGTATGAAATTCTACCATAGTCTGAAAATGATAAACTATACAATGTTACAGTACAATGAAAAATGCAATAATAATTTTAACACAAAAACAAAAATTCCACAAATCCCATATTGTCTTTAAATAAAGAAAAATAATGAAACCTTAAAAAAAGTTTATAATTAATTTTGTTAATTTGTTTATAGAATCATTTTTTCATAATGTGTTAAACAAGGTATACCTGCAGTTCAATTCGCTTTTTTACTTTTGAGTAGATTGAGAAGTGTCAGTCACCACAAACAGTGAAATATAGGATAAACCTGCATGCAACAAATTGATGAAGATGCAGAGGGAATACATGAATCAAAAGAGACAGTTTGAAAACCATAAACAAAAGATCACATATATCTCACTCTGAAACCATAAACAAAAGATCACATATATCTCACAATGAAATCTGTGACACATACATGTCCCATGAGGAGCAGAAAAGAAACAAGTTCCAACATACGCTTAGGTTAGTAGAGCAGTAGAGGCTTCCTGATTAGGGTACGCTCCTTAGTGGACTTTCTTAGGGGCCACTTTTTGAGGGCTGTGTTGCACTTTGCAGGTGAGAGAAGCCTACGGGCTGGAGAGTTGTCAGCAGTCATCGAGATTTGAGCAGCCTGGAGACATTTCTGCAGGTAAATAGAAGGCATGGCATTCCCCAACTGGGGTGGGTAAAAAAAGAACTGCAGGATATACAAGAGTAAAGTTGAAATGGTTGAGAAACAGTGCAGAGCAGAAAGCCTTTTGCATGCAGGACATTTCTTGTGAATAATCAGCATATAACAGTAATTTGTGCCTATAAATATGCAGAGCGGACTGGCGGCAATAATGATGCAATATCGCCTAATTATCTGCATTATTTGGATACTGGACAATAATCTGGCACAGAGGCTTTTTAGTATTATCCATCCTAACCAAGCCTGTGTGCTCGTTAACCATACATTAACCTTCTATGCCCAGTTTCTCCAGAATAGCAATGGAGCACAGCTCTTTAAGGTGACAGGAATTATAGGACTCAGGCAGTCCCACAGTATGCAGGTTGTTGCAGTGTGATAGATTTTCCAGGTCATCCAATTTGTCCTGGATGGATTTCTGGTTCTGATCATGTAGCTGAAGAGTTTTAGTGGCATAATGCAACTCATTCTCCATTAAAACGGTCTTCTGCTTGGATTCTGAAACCTCTGTGCCTGCTCCCCCAGTTCTTTGAACAGCTGTGCTCTCCCCAGGGACACTGCTTTATCCAGTGCCTAAGTAAGGGTGGGTGTAAGGAGGGAAGCTAACGCCTCAGCTATAGGGATGGGTCGAACACCCCCCTGTTCGGTTTGCACCAGAACATCTCGAACGGGGAAAAAGTATCTCGAACTAGTGAACATGCAAACTCTATTACCTCTTCTAGACCGGAAGGTTTTTCCCCCTTTATGACCATATTATTTTTTGCGATTCGGCACTGTGTTACTTTAACGGACAATCGCGCTGTCGTGCCATGCTGTATCAAAATTAAATTGATGCTTTTTTTTCCCCACAAATAGCGCTTTCTTTTGGTAGAATTTGATTACCTGTGCGATTTTTATTTTTTGCGCTATAAAAAAGAGCCTTAATTCTGAAAAAAATATATATATATATTTTTCACAATCTGCTATATAACATTCCCCCCCCCCCCAAAAAAAAAAACCTATTAAAAATCTAATTGTTTCATCATTTTAGGCCAATTTGTATTCTGCTACATATTTTTGGTAAAAAAAATCCCAATAAGCGTATTTTGATTGGTTTGCGCAAAACTTATCGCGTCTACAAATTAGGGGAAAGATTTATGTCATTTTTATTTTATTTTTTTACTAGTAATGGTGGTGATCTGCGATTTTTAGCACAACTGCAACATTGTGGCGGACAGATCGGACCCCTAACTGACATTTTTTACACTTTTGGGGGATCAGTGACATTGCTACAGTAATGAGTGCTAAAAAGTGCTTAACTCAGGGGCGATCAAAGGATTAGGTTTAAGCCTAGGAGATTGTTTTCTAACTGTATGAGGGAGGGACTTGTGGAATCAACACAGAGACCTGTGATCCTAAATAGGAGGATCACAAGTGTTTACAACAGCAGGCCATCGTTCTATTTCAGTGGGGAGCGATCGCGGGTGCCCCAGTAGCTATCACGGCTGCCGGCCCCGTGGATTGACTTCCCCGCTGCCTATCTGCGGTGGGCGGTCGGCAAATGGTTAAAGTATTTGGGACACGAACATGAAAAATCAAAAGTTCTAATTTTAAAGGCTTATATGCAAGGTATTGCCATAAAAACTGTATGGGGACCTGGGTACTGCCATGGGGGATGTGGATTATTGCAAAAAATGTTTTTTAAAACAAGCGTTTTTAAAGAAGCAGTGATTTTAATGTTGCTACAAGTGAAAAAATAAAAATGAAAAATTCCTTTAAATATTGTGCATGGGGCCCTTAATGTGCCTGTAAAATGATGCATCTGTACGATGTATGGATCCTGCTGCAGCAATACTGACATTTCTAAAGGAAAAAATGTAATTTAAACTTGCTTGTGGCTGTAATGCATTGTCGGCTCCCAGCAATACACATAAAAAAAAAAAAAAAAAAAAAAGGCGTTGATTCCCCCCCCCCCCCCAGTCCATACCAGACCCAAAAGACCTGGATTTTAAGGGAAACCCCACACCAAATTAAAAAAAAAGATGGCGTAGGGCCCCTCCAAAATCCATTCCAGACCCTTATCTGAGCATGGCAGGTTAGGAAAGGGGGGCAAGCAAACGCCCCCTCCTGAACCGTACCAGGCCACATGCCCTCAACATGGGGGGGTGGGTGCTTTGGGGCAGGGGGGGACCCCCACCCCAAAGCACCTTGTCCCCATGTTGATGGGGACAAGGGCCTCTTCCCAACAACCCTGGGCTGTGGTTGTGAGGGTCTGCGGGTGGGGGGCTTATCGGAATCTGGAAGCCCTCTTTAACAAGGGGGCACCCAGATCCCTGCCCCTCCCACTATGTGAATGGGTATCGGGTACATGGTACCCCTACCCATTCACCAAAAAAGTGTCAAAAAGTAAGAAACACAGGAAACTGTTTTTTGACAAGTCCTAATTTAAAAAAATAAAATAAAAAATAGTGTCCCTTGATGTAAATCCATCATCATGATTGACGATGGATTCACATCGTGGGACACTATTTTTTTTCTTTTTTAATAAAGGACTTGTCAAAAACTGTTTCCTGTAGTTCTTACCTTTTTGACACTTTTTGGTGAATGGAAAGGGGTACTATGTACCAGATACCCATTCACATAGGGGGAGGGGCTGAGATCTGGGGGCCCCTTATTAAATTGGGCTTCCAGATTCCGATAAGCCCCCCACCTGCAGACCCTCACAACCACAGCCCAGGGTTGTTGGAAAGAGGCCCTTGTCCTCATCAACATAGGGACAAGGTGCTTTGGAGGGCAACCCAAAGCACCCTTCCCATGTTGAAGGCAATTAGTCTCGTATGGTCCAGGAGGTGGGGGGGCACTCACTACTCCCCTTTCCTGGCCCTCCAGGCTGCATGTTCGGATAAGGCTCTGGTGTGGATTTTGAGGGGGACCCCACATTTTTTTTTTTTTAATTTTGCCATGCAGTTTCCCTTAAAATCTATACCAGACCCAGAGGGTCTGGTATAGATTTTTTTTTGGGGGGAGAACCCCCGCACCATTTTTTTTTAATTCTGTCATAGGGTTCCCCTTAACCACTTAAATACTGGGAATTTTCACCCCCTTCCTGCCCAGACCACTTTTCAGCTTTCAGTGCTCATTGGCATCTAATGGCAATCTAGGTCAGCTTGACATGGCACTGCTCCCAGTCTTTCACATTGACATCTACGGAAAATCTTGGTCAGCTTGATATGACTGCTCCTGATCTTCAACATTGGCATCTACTGGAAATCTTGGTCAGCTTGACATGGCATTGTTCCCGAACCCTAAGTGACAGGGACATCAAACTTGGGGAGCACTGAGAGGGGACCCAGGACTACAACATATCCATACATTTTAAAAGTGGGGTATGCTTATACGCTACACTGACTGCACTAAACTGACTGAACACACTATCTACTAGGGGTGTTGAAAATAATTGGCGCATCAATGCATCGCAATGCAGCCTTTTCCGATTCAGTTACGATGCGGGAACCCTGAATAATCGATTCCTGGCTCCTCCCCCCTCCCTCCCTCCACAGAGGTGTCATTGCTGGATTGATATGCAGCGATGGCCTGGCTGCATCCGGCGCTGTTCCCCTCTCATTGGATAGTGTGTAGCCTCAGGAGGCGGGCGCTGCAGCACACCAACGGGCCGCCCCCAGCACGCTCTCCTCCTTCCTCGGGATTTTTAGCTCTCACCTCCACCATGGGTGGGTGTAGTCCTGCTCAAAGCCAACACAGACATTGCAGCAGCTATCATTACATCCCTCTGAAGAAACAGTCTGCTTCAGGAAATGAGCTGCGAGGGGAGGAGGAGGAGGGGTGCTAGGAGTGCTCGGAAGATTAGAGACCAGCCTGTCATGCTAAATGTAAGTGAGGAGTGAATGAGTGCATAGAAGTGGCCCATCCCCACCTCTGCTGTACCTCCAGTCCGTGTACTACTGTGCCTATCACATAGGGGCTTTTTTCTGTCTAGTTCTTCCTAAGATTTCCCTATAAACTTTCCCACCTGGAAACATCCACTTATCTACAAGTACTATACTTGTAGATAGAATGCCTTCCTTTTTTTCTTTTTTTTTTTTTTTTTCTTTCATTGATGTAGACCTGCATTCTATCTAAGTTGCTACCAAAAGACTCAGCAATGATTTGTTAAAGTGATACTAAAGAGTATTATTATTTTTTTCTATAAAATAAAAAAGCTATCATACTTACCTGCTGGCCGTCTCTTGTACCATGTCTGCAGTCTCTGACCCTCTCCTGCAGTATGTCTGTGGTCTCTGACCCTCTCCTGTAGTGTGTTTGCAGTCTCTGACCCTCTCCTGTAGTGTATCTGCAGTCTCTGAACCTCTCCTGTAGTGTGTCTGTGGTCTCTAACCCTCTGCTGTAGTGTGTCTGTGGTCTCTGACCTTCTCCTGTAGTGTGTCTGCAGTCTCTGACCCTCTCCTGTAGTGCGTCTGCAGTCTCTGCCCCTCTCCTGTAGTGCGTCTGCAGTCTCTGACCCTCTCCTGTAGTGTGTCTGTGGTCTCTGACCCTCTCCTGCAGTGTGTCTGTGGTCTCTGACCCTCTCCTGTAGTGTGTCTGTGGTCTCTCCTGTAGTGTGTCTGTGGTCTCTGACCCTCTCCTGTAGTGTGTCTGTGGTCTCTGACCCTCTCCTGTAGTGTGTCTGTGGTCTCTGACCCTCTCCTGTAGTGTGTCTGCGGTCTCTGACCCTCTCCTGTAGTGTATCTGCAGTCTCTGACCCTCTCCTGTAGTGTGTCTGCAGTCTCTGACCCTCTCCTGTAGTGTATCTGCAGTCTCTGACCCTCTCCTGTAGTGTGTCTGCAGTCTTTGACCCTCTTCTGTAGTGTGACAAGAGTGTCCTTTAAAAGCAAATGAAAATAAAAATTATTCTTTAATGCTTGATTGTTTTTTTTTTATAAAGTTTTGAAAACCATTGGGCAGTGGGCTGGGCATGGGCAGTAATCGTGATGCATCGTGATGCATCGCGGAATCGAATCGTATCAAATCGCGACCCTAATAATTGTAATCGCATCGAATCGTGAGGTAAGTGAAGATGCGCAGCCCTACTATCTACTAACTACCTGCCTAATCTTCATTGTCACACACTATACACGGTTGCCATGTAAGCAGCAGCCTTATATAGTGTGGGGCGTGGACTTAGCCCCTGAGCCATGAAAGGCAGAGTGCCTTTGACCAATAATGGCTCTCACAGTATATTGCGCCAAAGTATACAGGTCAGGTGCATGCTTTGGCCAATCATCACAAATCAATGCACTGCAAGAGCGCAGTAAATTATGGGGCGCTCATCAGCAGAAGAACTTCCCACCAAACGACCCAGCGAACACACGAACAGCTGATGTTCGGTTTGAACTTATGTAAGTTATGTTCGAATCAAACACAGAGCCCATCCCTATTCAGCTATGTGGGCATGATAGAGCACCAGATCAGCTGTGGAGAAGGCTGGAGAGGGAGAGCACCATCAGTCTGTGCAGCTGCAGCACTGCCCACCATGCCTGTGTCCGTATGTTGCTCTGTGTCACAGGGCCGGTGTGGCTAAGAGACGGAGCGAAATTAGGATCGCTTCACAAACCAATCAATGCAGGTTCCCTGACCTGTTTCTTGCTGGATCGTTGGCAGGGGAGGCTTCTGTGAGGGATCTGAAGGCAGATCTATGTTGGACTGAGTGGAAACTCCACTAGCTTACCTCCATCCCATGCAGTGCCGAAATTGGAAGCCCTTAGCTATTTTGACAAAAAGCACATCCAAAAGAAAATAGCAGAAATAGGTAAGATCTACTATTAAGAATAATTTCCTAAAACCTTTGCTATTGATTATAACTCTCTCTTTCTCCCTCTCTATCTATCTATATATATATATATATATATATATATATATATACTAGAGATCGACCGATTATCGGCAACACCGATATATCGGGGGCCGATATGCACTTTCCCCAATATATCGGAATCGGCCTTTTGATTTACCGATATTGCTGATATTTTTGTGACGTCATTCTGTATGTTGCGCGCACACGTTATGCCTTCTAACACCGCCTCCCACACCTGCGTGGCCCAAATGTGACTCAATTTCACTGCGCGCTGCACTTAAGACCGCCTCACATAGCCTCGTGTTAAAGCCAGCTGCAGTCCGGTCCAGTCACGCTGCCAGCCATCCATCCACCCACAGGCCCTGGCCTCAGCCACCCACCACAACAGGGTGCCAATCCAGCGAGCAAGCAAACAGCCACCCAGATGACACCAAGCCAGCCACCCACCACCATGACCAGTGTTCCAGCAAGCCAGCTACCTGCCACAACAGGCCAGGGTGAGTGAATGACACCAAGCCAGCCACCCACACAAAAGGATGACCCCAAGCCAGCCCCCCACCACAGTGTTCCAGCAAGCCAGCTACCCACCACAATGTTCCTGCAAGCCAGCCACCCACCACAGTGTTCCTGCAATCCAGCCAGCCACCCATAACAGGGTGACACCAAGCAAGCCAGCCACCACAGTGCTCCTGAAAGCCAGCCACCCATAACAGGGTGACACCAAGCAAGCCAACCAGGCACCACAGACTGTTCCTGAAAGCCAGCCATCCATAACAGGGTGACACCAAGCCAGCCACTCACCACAGTGTTCTTGTAAACCAGCCACCCATAACATGGTGACACCAAGCAAGCCAACCACCCACCACAGTGTTCCTGCAAGCAAGCCACCCATAACAGGGTGACACCAAGCCAGCCACCCACCACAGTGTTCCTGCAAGCCAGACACCCATAATAGGGTGACACCAAGCAAGCCAGCCACCACAGTGTTCCTGCAAGCCAGCCACCCATAACAGGGTGACACCAAGCCAGCCACTTACCACAGTGTTCCTGCAAACCAGAAACCCAAACAGGGTGACACCAATGCAGCCAGCCACCACAGTGTTCCTGCAAGTCAGCCACCCATAACAGGGTGACACCAAGCAAGCCAGCCACCACAGTGTTCCTGCAAGCCAGCCACCCATAAAAGGGTGACACCAAACCAGCCACCCACCACAGTTTTCCTGCAAGCCAGCCACCCATAACAGGGTGACACCAAGCAAGCCAACCAGGCACCACAGACTGTTTCTGCAAGCCAGCCACCCATAACAGGGTGACACCAAGCAAGCCAGCCACCACAGTGTTCCTGCAAGCCAGCCACCCATAACAGGGTGACATCAAGCCAGCCACCCACCACATTGTTCCTGCAAGCCAGCCACCCATAACAGGGTGACACCAATCCAGCCAGCCACCACAGTGTTCCTGCAAGCCAGCCACCCATAACAGGGTGATGCCAGCCACCCACCACATTGTTCCTGCAAGCCAGCCACCCATAACAGGGTGACCACCAATCCAGCCAGCCACCACATTGTTCCTGCAAGGCAGCCACCCATAACAGGGTGACACCAAGCAAGCCAACCAGGCACCACAGATTGTTACTGAAAGCCAGCCACTTATAACAGGGTGGCACCAAGCCAGCCACCCACCACAGTGTTCCTGCAAGCCAGCAACCCATAACAGGGTGACACCAAGTAAGCCAGCCATCACAGTGTTCCTGCAAGCCAGCCAATCATAACAGGGTGACACCAGCCAGCCACTTACCGCAGTGTTCCTGCAAGCCAGCCACCCATAACAGGGTGACACCAAGCAAGCCAACCAGGCACCACAGACTGTTCCTGAGAGCCAGCCACCCATAACAGGGTGACATCAAGCCAGCCACCCACCAGTGTTCCTGCAAGCCAGCCACCAATAACAAGGTGACACCAGTCACCAAGCTAGCCAGACACCTATAACAGGGTGACACCAAGCCAGCCAGCCAGTGCCACCACAGTGTTCCTGCAAGCCAGCCACCCAGAACAGGTTGACGCCAGCCAGCCATCACAGTGTTCCGGCAAGCAAGCCACCCACAACAGGGTGACACCAAGCCAGCCACACTGCCAGGCGTCAGCCACCAACCCAAAACCGGGTGCCAGTGCCAGCATCAGCAAGCCATTTCTTTAATCTTTTTTGTGTTTTTCAATTTGAAATGGAGATGGATGAGGAGAGAAAGAGTAAAAGTGTGGTCTGGGACTCTCTCGTCTCAACCATCTCCAGGAAAAGCAGCAGTGTGCAACACATGTACAAACTAGGGATGATCAAACTTTTGAAAAGTTTGGTTCGACCAGAACACCCGAATTTCAGGAAAGTTCGGTTCGGATTCCAGAACCCCATTGAAATCAATGGGACCCGAACTTCTGGAATCAAAAACCCCATTTTGAAGCCCTAAAACCCAATAAATGCCCCTAAAAAGTGCCTAGGGTTCTGGGTCATGCCCCAGGGACTATTAATCACACAAAAAAAAGTTCTTAAAAATTGTCGTTTTTGATAGAGAGCCAATTATTGAAAAAATTAAAAAAAAAAAAAAAAAAAAAAGAGAGATTTCTTTGGATTTAGTGTCTGTTGGGTCTAAAAGGTGTACCTGTGAAGTTTCAGCTCTGTAGCATGTCCAGAACCAGAATTATAGCATACCAAACCTTCAAAAATGACTTTTTTGCTTAACCGCACCTTTCTTTTGCTCCTAATCAACGGCACAGCCAATGTGTATGATGGGGACATAATGCAGTGCACTGGGAACAAGATTAGAGTTTTTTTTTGGAAAAAGGTGCTGTCTCTTTAAATGTGCATATAATTAACGGGTGTATTTCCACAATGGGGCTATTATTACCAAATGTTTTCAAGAAGTCCAAAGATGTATGTAATTGCACTTTATTTCATGTAAAATGGTGTTTGGTGCACTTTAACTTGAATTCTCACAAGAAACAGACATATATGCACGGATACATTGAGGGTTAGGGTTAGGGGTAGGGGCCACAATGTAGTGCAGAGTGAACAAGATTAGAGATGTTTTGGATGAATACTGTTGTCTCTTGACTTTGAATAAAAGTAAAGGATTAGGGTTGAGCGAACACCTAGATGTCCGTGTTCGACGGGTTCGGCCGAACTTTAAAAAAAAGTCCGGGTCCGTGTCCCGGACTTTTACCGAACTTTTCCCGGACACCGAACCCCATTGAAGTCAATGGGGACCCGAACTTTAAGGCACTAAAATGGCTCTAAAACACCAAAGGAAAGGGCTAGAGTGCTGCAAATGGCAGCAAAACGTAATTAAGAGCATGGCAAGTGCTCTGCAAACAAATGTGGATAGGGAAATAACTTAAAACAACAAAAAAAAACAGAAAAATAAAACAATGTTCTTCTTCATCTCTGAAGGACGAGGCCCATATGGAGTAGGAGGGAGGTTAAGGTGGTGGTGGATGTGGCGGTGACATAGGCGTGCGCACAGGGTGTGCTGGGTGTGCCTGGGCACACCCTAATCACCTAGGGCACATAGCATTGCCAGTGAGGAGATGGGAAAGATCTCCCTGGGACCTGCTCTGCTCTATTTCTCCTTGCCTACAGGTACATGGCCCCGATACATTACTCTCCCTGCTGGCAAACACATGCATGTGTATTTCAACTTTGGGGTGCACACCTTAATGCAATAGGCTGCGCACACCTATGGGCGGTGTAGGTGGAAGCGGCGGTGGAGGAGGACCAGGGCCGGATTAACAGCATCATGGGCTTGGTGCTGAGGATTTTGAAGGGCCTTAGGGCCGTGCCTTGCCATGCACCCAGAGGAGGAAGGGTGCAGCCATGCATGCCTAATTCAACATGGGATGCTGTCTCTGAAGCCCATAAACACATCCATGCATCGCCAACTGTCCCTCCTTGTCCGGCCTTCACGCTGTGTGGGGAGGTTCTGAGGGTGCTGCCTGGGGAAGCGAGCATAGAAGCCAGACTTCTGTGTTTACAAGTGACAGAAGAGCGGTAACAGTGAATATGGCCAACCCGGGGCCTATATAAAAGGTAGGGGCCTGGAGCTGCAGCTCCAATAGCCCCTACATTAATCTGGCCCTGAGGAGGAGGACGAGGTAGCCAACACTGCTTCTTTTCACAAATTTTAAATGAGGGTACACCCCAAAAGAGTGAGAAAGAGCAAAAATGGAACAATGGGTGGGTAAGGTCGGTATCCATTGCTATTCTGCATAAGGTACGGAAAAGTCCCGTGGGATCCATGCCTGGTTCATTTTAATGAACGTGAGCTTGTCCACATTGTCTCTGGACAGGCGGCTGCGCTTGTCTGTTATAACGCCCCCAGCCGTGCTAAATACCCGTTCAGATAATACACTGGCTGCAGGGCACGCCAGCACCTCCAAGGCGTAAAGGGCAAGCTCAGGCCATGTGCCCAATTTGGAGACCCAGAAGTTGAAGGGGGCAGACCCGTCATTCACTACATGTAGGCGTGTGCACACATACTGCTCCACCATGTTGGTAAAATGCTGCCTCCTGCTAAGACGTTCCATCTGAGCTGCTGGTGCTGCTGTTTGTTGTGGCGTGCTGACAAAGCTTTTCCACATTTCGGCCATGCTAACCCTGCCTTCTGAGGTGCTGGCGGTGCCCTGGTTGCGTTGGCGACCTCCTCCTCCTCCTCCTCTGCCTTGTGCTTCCACTGTGGCCCCGCTGTCAGATGGGAATGCCAGCAGCATGGCGTCTACCAGCGTGCGCTTGTACTCGCGCATCTTGCGATCGCGCTCCAGTGAGTGAATTAAGGACGGTACGTTGTCCTTGTAACGGGGATCCAGCAGCGTGGCCACCCAGTAATCAGCACAAGTTAGAATGTGGGCAACTCGGCGGTCGTTGTGGAGACACTGCAGCATGTAATCGCTCATGTGTGCCAGGCTGCCCAGAGGCAACGAAAGGCTGTCCTCTGTGGGAGGTGTATGGTCCGTGTCCTCTGTATCCCCCCAGCCACGCACCAGTGATGGCCATGAGCTGGCCTGGGTGCCACCCTGCTGTGAACATGGTTCCATCTCCTCCTCCAGCTCCTCCTCCTCCTCATCCTCCTCATCCTCCAGAACTGTGCCCCTGCTGGACAATTGCGTCCCTGGCGTTTGCGTGTGCAGGAACCCACCCTCGGAGCCCCTTGCGAATGACTGCCCTGAAAGCCTTGGAAATGTTACCTCTTCATCCTCCTCCTCCTCCTCATCCTGTGCCACATCCTCTTCCATCATCGCCCGAATTGTTTTTTCAAGGAGGCATAGAAGTGGGATAGTTAAGCTGAGAACGGCGTCATTGCCACTGGCCATGTTGGTGGAGTACTCAAAACAGCGCAACAAGGCACACAGGTCTCGCATGGAGGCCCAGTTAAATTAAATAGCGGAATAGAAAATATGATCCAAAAAAAGTGTATGTATATCACACGTACACAACCACACTAGGCCCCAATTACTATTGTTTGTACCCCTAAAAGGCTAGATGAGGAGTAGGGGGAGTATGGAACAGGCAGCACCCTCAAACCTTCAGAAGTATGAGATGAACCCCAACAACTTGGAAAGGTGGATCTCTCTCACACGTACCAACACAGACTATCCCCCAATTTAACTGATCCCCAGAGGTTTTTGATTAAATAGCGGAATAGAAAATATGATCCCAAAAAAGTGTATGTATATCACACGTACACAACCACACTAGGCCCCAATTACTATTGTTTGTACCCCTAAAAGGCTAGGAGTAGGGGGAGTATGGAACAGGCAGCACCCTCAAACCTTCAGAAGTATGAGATGAACCTCAACAACTTGGAAAGGTGGATCTCTCTCACACGTACCAACACAGACTATCCCCCAATTTAACTGATCCCCAAAGGTTTTTGATTAAATAGCGGAATAGAAAATATGATCCCAAAAAAGTGTATGTATATCACACGTACACAACCACACTAGGCCCCAATTACTATTGTTTGTACCCCTAAAAGGCTAGGAGTAGGGGGAGTATGGAACAGGCAGCACCCTCAAACCTTCAGAAGTATGAGATGAACCCCAACAACTTGGAAAGGTGGATCTCTCTCACACGTACCAACACAGACTATCCCCCAATTTAACTGATCCCCAGAGGTTTTTGATTAAATAGCGGAATAGAAAATATGATCCCAAAAAAGTGTATGTATATCACACGTACACAACCACACTAGGCCCCAATTACTATTGTTTGTACCCCTAAAAGGCTAGGAGTAGGGGGAGTATGGAACAGGCAGCACCCTCAAACCTTCAGAAGTATGAGATGAACCCCAACAACTTGGAAAGGTGGATCTCTCTCACACGTACCAACACAGACTATCCCCCAATTTAACTGATCCCCAGAGGTTTTTGATTAAATAGCGGAATAGAAAATATGATCCCAAAAAAGTGTATGTATATCACACGTACACAACCACACTAGGCCCCAATTACTATTGTTTGTACCCCTAAAAGGCTAGGAGTAGGGGGAGTATGGAACAGGCAGCACCCTCAAACCTTCAGAAGTATGAGATGAACCCCAACAACTTGGAAAGGTGGATCTCTCTCACACGTACCAACACAGACTATCCCCCAATTTAACTGATCCCCAAAGGTTTTTGATTAAATAGCGGAATAGAAAATATGATCCCAAAAAAGTGTATGTATATCACACGTACACAACCACACTAGGCCCCAATTACTATTGTTTGTACCCCTAAAAGGCTAGATGAGGAGTAGGGGGAGTATGGAACAGGCAGCACCCTCAAACCTTCAGTATGAGATTGTGTTCACTGTACCCCACAAAGATTGAGTTCACTGCACCCCACAATGATTGTGTTCACTGCACCCCACAAAGATTGTGTTCACTGCACCTCACAAAGATTGTGTTCACTGTACCCCCCAAAGATTGTGTTCACTGCACCCCACAAAGATTCTGTTCACTGTACCCCACAAAGATTGTGTTCACTGCACCCTAAAAAGATTGTGTTCACTGCACCCCAAAAAGGATGTTGTTCACTGCACCCCAAAAAGGATGTTGTTCACTCCACCCCAAAAAGATTGTGTTCACTGCACCCCACAAAGATTGTGTTCACTGCACCCCAAAAAGATTGTGTTCACTGCACCCCAAAAAGGATGTTGTTCACTGCACCCCAAAAAGGATTTTGTTCACTGCACCCCAAAAAGATTGTGTTCACTGCACCCCACAAAGGATTTTGTTCACTGCACCCCACAAAGATTGTGTTCACTGCACACCAAAAAGGATTGTGTTCACTGCACCCCAAAAAGATTTTGTTCACTGCACCCCAAAAAGATTGTGTTCACTGCAGCCCAAAAAGATTGTGTTCACTGCAGCCCAAAAAGATTGTGTTCACTGCAGCCCAAAAAGATTGTGTTCACTGCAGCCCAAAAAGATTGTGTTCACTGCAGCCCAAAAAGATTGTGTTCACTGCAGCTCACACACAGAAAAATGGATGTGGATCACTGACACCTGCCTATCTCCAATCCCACACCACACAGCAATATCGATTGTAGTTTGTAGAACACAGTTTCCCTAAAATTCAGCAGACTCTGTCCCTAACAGGATTGAGAAGAGATCGTAGATCAGGATTGAGTGCAGACCCCACCCCCCACACAGCAATATCGATTGTAGTTTGTAGAAGACACTGACCCTATATAATTCAGCAGACTCTATCCCTAAAATGCCTACAACTCGCCCTGCCTAAACACTCCGACCTGTCCCTCAATTCTATCCGGACACAAATGGTTTTTTCCTGCCTATCTTTCCCTAATCAGCAGCCAGCACGTTGATGTGTGCTCTGTCCCTGAATCTAAGCAGCATAATGACGCCGCTGCGGCTGCCTCGAACTTATAAAGACTTGGTCACATGCTTCAGACGGCCAATCACAGCTACTGAGACATTTGCAGGCATGGCTGGGATGGCTTAAGGCACACCAGTTAAACGATTGTTGATTGGCTGTTGAAAGCCCGCCATGAAAAGAGCGCCAAAGCATGCAAAACCCGGAAATAAAACGACCGAACACGGATTTTTACCCGAACATACAGTAAAGTGTCCGTGTCCGTGTTCGGGTACAAAAAATCCAATTATTCGGTACGAACACGAATAATACAGTCCGTGTTCGCTCAACACTATAAAGGATGCTTAAAAATTGGGCCTTTGTTGGTGCCGACGATGCCTTGACACCATATCCCTATGAAAGTGCTGGTAATGAAGGCAATAATTGTCTTTGTAAGGAAAAAAATTACAATGATATGCATCTGTGTGACAGGTGCGCAAAAATTGTTGTTTGGGTGTTGGAGGAGCCATACCACTGTAAGCCCAAAGAGCTGGTGTTGAAGAAGGCGTAAAAATTATGAAGGTGTGCACATGTGGAACAGTTGCGCAAACATGGTAGTTTTGGTGTTGGCGGAGCCTCCCCACCATAACCCCAAAGAGCTGGCTTTGAAGGAGGCCCAAAAATTGTAAAGGTGTGCACCTGTGGAACAGGTGCGCAAACATGGTAGTTTTTGTTTTAGCATAGCCTCCCCACCTTAACCCCAAAGAGCTGGTGTTGAAGGAGGCAAAAAAATTGTAAAGGTGTGCACCTGTGGAACAGGTGCGCAAACATGGTAGTTTTTGTTTTAGCATAGCCTCCCCACCTTAACCCCAAAGAGCTGGTGTTGAAGGAGGCCCAAAAATTGTAAAGGTGTGCACCTGTGGAACAGGTGCGCAAACATGATAGTTTTTGTTTTAGCATAGCCTCCCCACCTTAACCCCAAAGAGCTGGTGTTGAAGGAGGCCCAAAAATTGTAAAGGTGTGCACCTGTGGAACAGGTGCGCAAACATGGTAGTTTTTGTTTTAGCATAGCCTCCCCACCTTAACCCCAAAGAGCTGGTGTTGAAGGAGGCCCAAAAATTGTAAAGGTGTGCACCTGTGGAACAGGTGCGCAAACATGGTAGTTTTTGTTATAACCAAAATGAGGTTCTGTGAACGTAAAGAGAATGAGAGGAGGGTTTGAGGGTGGCACATTGGTCCAGGCTTAAACTGAGGCTCAGCTGCCACATCACAACGATAGCCTAGTCTACAAGGTCTGCATCAGGTGCATCAAAGCTTGATATCCACAACTGATTCATTTTAATGAATGTCAAACGGTCGACTGAGTCGGTGGAGAGTCTCATTCGATGGTCTGTGATGAATCCTCCTGCTGCGCTGAATGCCCGTTCCGATAGGACACTGGAAGCAGGGCAGGCCAACAACTCCATGGCATACTGGGCCAGTTCTGGCCAGTGGTCTAATCTTAAGACCCAGTATGCCAGTGGATCGGCATCGTCACATGAAAAGCCCTCTGTGTCACTTTGTGCCCTCACGTAATCGTCCACCATGTGATGCAGACGCTGTTGATGCGATGTGGCAGCTGAGAGGCCTGGGCGGTGAGGACTAAAAAAAGACCGAAAGGCATCCATCAACTGCACGCCTTCTCCAACGCTCCTCTCGTGACCACCAGTAGAATCCATGGTAGGTTGTCCCCGCCCCTGCACCCTACGGGAGTCGGGGAACGTGTTCACCAGAATCCTCTTGAGACTGTCCTCAAGGGATTTGATCCTGTGGACTCTCTGGGTGGATGGGAAAAGCTCAGAGACTTTAGACTTGTACCGGGGGTCAAGTAGGGTGGCCAACCAATAGTGGTTAGTCTCTTTAATGGCCTTGATTCTGGGGTCCTTTCGCAGGCTCTGAAGCATGATGTTTCCCATGCGTCGCAAATTAGCGAAGGCCTGAGAAGCTGACTCCTCGGGGTCACTCAAAACGACATTATCTTGAACGGGCTCCTCCTCCTCCCAGCCACGCACTACTCCAAAGTGTCCCGAGGGAGTCAAACTAGGCCTTGCAGATTGCCGCATGTCTTCCTCCTCCTCCTCCTCCTCAAACCCTGCAAAAGTTCCCGCAGAATCGTCCTCCTCCTCTTCCACCCCTGGATCCTGCTCGGGCCTCTGGGAGCTAGGCATAATGGGGTCAGGATTCTCAGGATAAAGGGGGCCTTGAGAGGCAAGGAAGTCCTCCTCTTCCTCCTGCTGCTCTGCCTCCAATGCCCTGTCCATAATGCCACGCAGAGTGTGCTCCAACAAAAACAGTACCGGTAGGGTGTCAGTGATGCATGCGCTGTCCCGGCTGACCATCCTTGTGGCCTCCTCAAATGGCGAGAGGACAGCGCATGCATCCTTAATCAAAAGCCACTGCCGTGGTGAAAAGAAGCCCAGGCGCGCAGAGCCAGTGCTGGTGCCGTACTCGCATAGGTATTCATTGAGGGCCCTCTGCTGCGTGTACAGGCGCTGCAGCATAGCCAAGGTGGAGTTCCAGCGGGTGGGCATGTCACAGATGAGGCGGTGTACCGGCAGGTGAAACTCGCGCTGCACTTCGGCCAAATGTGCAGTGGCACTGTACGACCGCCTGAAGTGACTGCACACCCTTCTTGAAATCCTTAGCACATCCTGCATTCCCGGGTACGAGTTCAAAAACCGCTGTACCACGAGATTCAGGACATGCGCCAGGCATGGCACATGGGTTAACTTTCCCTGACGAAGGGCGGCCAGGAGGTTTGACCCCTTATCAGTAACCACCATCCCTGGCTGCAGCTGGTGCGGTGTCAACCACCTCTGGGCCTGTGCCTGCAGAGCCCCAAGAATCTGAGGGGCAGTGTGCTGCCTGTCCCCTAGACACGCAAGCTGCAGCACTGCGTGACACCTTTTGGCCTGAGACATAGAATAGCCCTTTGAACGTTTACGTGGTACCTCATCATATTCAAAGGACCATTCTGCAGAGGAGGGCATGGAGGAGGTAAAGGAGGAGGAGCAGGAGGGGGTAGAAGTGATTGATCTACCCGGATCAGCGACACCACCAGCTGTTTGCAGATGTGGGAGCAACACTGGCTGCAGCACCGAGCCTTGGCTACAATCCCTTCCGCTGGCAAGCAGTGTCACCCAGTGAGCAGTGACAGAAATGTACCGTCCCTGCCCATGTTTGCTTGACCAAGTGTCAGCCGTCAAGTGTATCTTACGGCTGGCTGACACTACATTGCCTTCCACATGTTGGTATAGGGATGGCAGGGCCTTACGGGCAAAGTAATGCCGACTTGGCACCTGCCACTGTGGAACTGCACATTTTGCGAAGTCACGGAAGGGAGCAGACTCTACCAGGTTAAATGGTAATAGTTGCAAAGCCAGTAGTTTAGCCAAACTACTGTTTAGACGCTGGGCATGTGGGTGGCGGGGAGTATACATTTTTTTTCGTTCCAGCATGTGTGGAATCGAAATTTGGCGTCTAGATGTTACAGCTGGTGGTGTGCTGGAAGTAGATGCGACACTGTCTGCTATATCATCATCCCTGTCAGTGGAGGCTGCCAACAGGTGACGAGTGACTATAGCAGGGCCAGGAACAGACTGATGTGCAGGTGGAGCAGGTGGAGCAGGTGGAGCATGAGGAGGAGCGCGAGGAGGACTAGGAGGCCGACTGACCGATCTCTGGCCCTTTTGTGGGTTCTTTAAATGCTCCTGCCAACGGGCCGAGTGGTGGGTTGTCAAATGCCTGTTTAGGCAGCTTGTACCCAGGTGGTTGACATTTCTGCCACGTTTTATACCCTTCTTACAAATCTTGCAGATCGCAACTGTTTTGTCTGCATGGGATGTCTCAAAAAAGTCCCAGCAAGATGAGGTGTGTATAGTGGCCCGGGAGACAACAAGTGCGGCCTCCGTCTGCTCTCCCCTCTTGCTTGCTCTGCCTCCTCCTCAACCTCAGACCCAACATCTGACTCCATCAAAGACTGAGCATCAGGCCTGGCCTGGGAGACAACAGGTGCGGCCTTAGATGGAGTGGGCCGTCTGCTCTCCCCTCTTGCTTGCTCTGCCTCCTCCTCAACCTCAGACCCAACATCTGACTCCATCAAAGACTGAGCATCAGGCCTGGCCCGGGAGACAACAGGTGTGGCCTTAGATGGAGCGGGCCGTCTGCTCTCCCCTCTTGTTTGCTCTGCTTCCTCCTCAAACTCAGACCCAACATCAGACTGCATAAAGGACTGAGCATCAGACTGGAGTAGATGGCCGACACTGTGGTCAAACAGCTCAGCTGACTCCTCTGTCATGTCTGAAGTTGGGTCTAAGGGAGGACGTGAGGTGGACATGGACTCATCTGTATTTGTTCTGACAACTGCAGAAGACTGACCACTTTTCTCTTCCTGGGTCACTGTAGTTGCAGATGATGCCGATGATGAGGGTTTGGTCATATAGTCCACCACCTCCTGTACATACTGTGGACGTATAGCTTGGCCACTGCCGGAGAACAATCCAAATGGTGGCCTGGCTGAGGACTGACCACCATTTCCACCCCTGAAAAACGCACACTGCTATGCGACCCACAGTTGTCGCTGGATACAGCACAGCAGATGCGTGTCACGCACAGTAGCAAAGCCTTTTGCACAGTGGACCTAACGCTTAGAACAACAGGCTTTAGGATGTCACTGATGCGTTGGCAACTGTGTGCGGTGAAAAACGCACACTGCTATGCGACCCACAGTTGTCGCTGGATACAGCACAGCAGATGCGTGTCACGCACAGTTGCAAAGGCTTTTGCACAGTGGACCTAACGCTTTGAACAACAGGCGTTAGGTTGTCACTGATGCGTTGGCAACTGTGTGCGGTGAAAAACGCACACTGCTATGTGACCCACAGTTGTCGCTGGATACAGCACAGCAGATGCGTGTCACGCACAGTTGCAAAGCCTTTTGCACAGTGGACCTAACGCTTTGAACAACAGGCGTTAGGTTGTCACTGATGCGTTGGCAACTGTGTGTGGTGAAAAACGCACACTGCTATGCAACCCACAGTTGTCGCTGGATACAGCACAGCAGATGCGTGTCACGCACAGTTGCAAAGGCTTTTGCACAGTGGACCTAACGCTTTGAACAACAGGCGTTAGGTTGTCACTGATGCGTTGGCAACTGTGTGCGGTGAAAAACGCACACTGCTATGTGACCCACAGTTGTCGCTGGATACAGCACAGCAGATGCGTGTCACGCACAGTTGCAAAGCCTTTTGCACAGTGGACCTAACGCTTTGAACAACAGGCGTTAGGTTGTCACT
This sequence comes from Pelophylax lessonae, assembly GCF_965119305.1. NCBI lineage: Eukaryota > Metazoa > Chordata > Amphibia > Anura > Ranidae > Pelophylax > Pelophylax lessonae. The sequence goes on from NC_138771.1 coordinate 370,475,691, forward strand.
GATGCGTTGGCAACTGTGTGTGGTGAAAAACGCACACTGCTATGCAACCCACAGTTGTCGCTGGATACAGCACAGCAGATGCGTGTCACGCACAGTTGAAAAGGCTTTTGTACAGTGCACCTAACACTTTGAACAACAGGCGTTAAGTTGTCACTGTATTTTGCTGCCTAGCAAGCACGTATACCTGCTGTGATACAGCAGCACTGTGCAACGTGCTCACTAAACAGAACCCTCACACTTTCCCTACAGAAACTCAATTATTAAATATAACTAATGTAGTACAAAGTTCCCTAACTACACTAGATATCCCTTTCCACTAAATAGAAAGCTCCATACAGCAGAAGACTGACACTGTCCCTTAAGTTTTTTTTTTTTTTTGTAACTCTAAGAACCAGCACAATCGCTGTATCTAACTACACTGGCTGTAAGCTAAATACAATTCTGCTATATGGAGCTTTAGAACCACTCGATATGTAGGAAATGTAGTGTAGCAAAGCAGGAGTCAGAGAACTGCTTCAACTCTCTTCAACAGGATCTGGATCACTGTGCTAGCGGTTAAGCGGGGCCATCTTATATAGTGTGGGGCGTATTCTCTCCTGATTGGCCTCTGGTCCCCGTAGTCACTCCAATCACGTTCCTAGGAGACTCCTGCCCCCTCATTGGCTTTTGCAGACGTTTCTGGGCCAATCATGGGCTTTTAAAGCCCAGTTCCTGTCCCAGTGCATTTTGGGCGGTTCTGGTGGCCGAATACCGAACTTTTACCGCAAAAAGTTTGGTATTCGGCCGAATATCGAACATCCAATGTTCGGGTCGAACTGATGGTCGACCCGAACCGTTCGATCATCATTAGTACAAACAACATAAGCATTGGATCAGTAACTGCAAAAAACAAAAATACGTCAAATATTTGGGCCCATCTAAGAGTTCATCATATTGAATTGTATCATGCAGCACAGAAAAAACAAAATGAATATCAATGTGATTTTGATTCAATATCTCCTCCACTATCCCATTCCCAGGCAACAATACCAGATATGTTTGTGAATAAAAACAGATTTCACTGTCTAGATTAAGATGGAAGATCCCAACTGCTGGACAGAGTAATCACAGAGATGATTGTCACTGATAACCAGCCATTTACAACGGTGTCTGACTCAGGATTTAAGCATTTCTCTTCTGATGATGTATTGGCTAAGGCGAAACAATGGCTGACAGAAGATATGGAGGTGCAGGAGGTTCCTGCCGAAAAGACAAGTCCAGAACACTACTTTTATGAAGAGCAGCATGCTGAAAAAACAGACAAATGTTCAAAAATACGTCAATGAACAGAAGAGAATCTGCTTCATCGTCGTTGAATTGATCAGGACATTTTCAGTGTTTTTTTGGGGCCTCTTGCGGAGGATTCAATTTCTTCTGAATCTGCAACGATGAGCCTTGATGATGAACTTCATCTCTATTTGAAAGAAGCCATAATTGACAGAAGAAGTCATCCTCTTCAGTGGTGGAGAGAAAATGAGGCACGCTACAAAATGAGGCACGCTACAAAAGACGGCAGCGCGCCGCGACCTCGGAGCGGCCGCCACGGACTTCATAACATTGAAGTCTATGGCGGTCTCCTCCTGGTCGCCCCAAAGAAGCTCCGGACCCTTTTTCTAGGTCAGAGCGACTTGTGTCGCTCCTATTAGAACGGGTCCGCAGCTTCCCTATGGGAGGCGACCTGCGGCGACCTGTGAGGCGACCAGGTCGCCTCACAGGTCACACTAGTGTGAACCGAGGCTTAACAGGTGACCATGGACATGCTTAAATGTTCTGTTTTCTGCATTATAATATTGTTCTACTTAACTGGAAGTATTGAAAGGAGTAGTGTCCACTCTACTTCACTCCAACCCACTATCTAGCTGTTGCCTACCTTTTTTTCTAGCAGTTTTGCACTGACTGCTGTAGTGGCAGTGAGTGCCCTACTGCTAAAAGTCCAATCCAATCCAATGTGTAGCTGTTGCCTAGCTTTTTTCTAGCAGTTTTGCACTGACTTCTGTAGTTGCATTGAGTGTCCTACTGCAGAGGTAGTCCACTGACTCCAATCCAATCCACTGTCTAGCTGTTGCCTATCTTTTTTCTAGCAGTTTTGCACTGACTGCTGTAGTTGCATTGAGTGTCCTACTGCAGAGGTAGTCCACTGACTCCAATCCAATCCACTGTCTAGCTGTTGCCTATCTTTTTTCTAGCAGTTTTGCACTGACTGCTGTAGTTGCAGTGAGTGCCCTACCTGCAGAGGTAGTCCACTGACTCCAATCCAATCCCCTGTCTAGCTGTTGCCTAGCTTTTTTTCTAGCAGTTTTGCACTGACTGCTGTCGTTTCATTGAGTGCCCTACTGTAGAGGTAGTTCACTGACTCCAATCCAATCTGTCTAGCTGTTGGCTTGATTTTTTTCTAGCAGTATTGCACTGACTGCAGTAGTTGCAGTGAGTGCCATACTGCAAACCGAGGTAGTCCTCCACTGAATCCAGTCCAATCCACTGTGATATGTGTAGCTGTTGCCTTGCCCTTTTTCTAGCAGTTTTTCACTGACTGCACTGCGTTAGTTGCAGTCAGTGCCTTACCGCAGAGGTAGTCCTCCACTGACTCCAGTCCAGTCCAATCCACTGTGACATGAGTAGCTGTTGCCCTGCTCTTTTTCTAGCAGTTTTGCACTGACTGCACTGCATTAGTTGCAGTCAGTGCCTTACTGCAGAGGTAGTCCTCCTTCACTGACTCCAGTACATCCATTCCACTGTGTATGTGTGGTCACGGTGTATATTGTGCAGCTGTTGTTGTTGCCTAGCTTGTTTTCTAGCAGTTTTGCACTGACTGCACTGCACTGCATTATTTGCAGTCAGTGCCTTACTGCAGAGGTGGTCCTCTTCCACTGACTCCAGTCCATCCAATCCACTGTGTATGCGTATTTTGTGTAGCTGTTGTTGTTGCCTAGCTTTTTTTCTAGCTGTTTTGCACTGACTGCACTGCAGTAACATATTGCAGTGTGTGAGTCCACTACTCCAGAACTTTATTATGTATTAATGCACAATCAGATGATGTGAAATGCAAAGCAAATGTCCTTGCAATTGAAGTTTTCATATCAGTTTTTATGCAGTTAAGGTGTGAAGAACTAGCGCTTAATGTTAAAAATGTTAATAAATAAAGATTAACATGTTTATTAAGAGATTTGTGTCAAATTTTGTGGGTTTTTTTGGGTGAAAATATCGGGCCAATATCGGTTGATACCGCTATGCGATTGGCAAAATATCAGTATCAGCAACGAAAAAACGATATCGGTCGATCACTAATATATACTGTACATACAGAATATATTGAGACACTGGGGGCAGAATTGTGGATGGTGTATATGTGTCAACTGGGTTTCTCACTCACACAGAGCAAGGGGTTCCTGAATTTGTCTAATAGAGCATAAATAAACTTTTCTTAAGTCCTGTCTTGGGGCCCAGGCTCAGAGACTTTTTTAAGCTTTTGGTAGGAAAAGCTTCTATTCTTAAAGTGGTTGTTAAGCCACTATGTTATCTTTACACCATCCCCTCTTTTAAGTCTGTACCTGTATCCTAGTTCCTGTGCTTCATAAAAAAAAGCCAATTTCTACCTGTTTTCACAGTGCCTATCGGTGCTCACATGACTCCTGGCTCTCTTCCCTCCCCGTCTGACATCTCCAGCGGGCGAGGCAGAAAACTTCCTCTTACATCAGCTGGGGAGGTGGGGAGGAAAGGGGGAGAGAGTCGGGAGTCACATGAGCGCCGATAGGCTGGCAGAATTGTGGATGGTGTATATGTGTCAACTGGGTTTCTCACTCACACAGAGCAAGGGGTTCCTGAATTTGTCTAACAGAGCGAAAATAAACTTTTTGTTTTCACTGAATCTTAAGTTCTGTCTTGGGACCCAGGCTCAGAGACTTTGTTGAGCTTTGGGTAGGAAAATCCTCCATTCCTAAAGTGGTTGGTAAGCCACTATTGCCTTGTTTCCGCTGAGCGGTACGGTTCGGTTCCGTACAGTTCAGTACGGTTCGGGAACGGTACACCTTGATCAGGCTTGCGTTTCCACCGCCAACAGTGCCCTTACATGATAGGCGTGTAGCCGGAAAGTAGTGATCGACATCCCTTGATAGGCGTGGTGTATGCTGCAAAGTAGAGAATTCTCACGCGAAAAAGAAAGCTACACAGCGAACAACAATGGAGGAAGTAATGCAGATTTTGTTCTTGCTTCTTGGCATGTGGCAGAAATGACGATTCTCTGTCAACCAATCAACGTTCTGCAGAGTGTAGCTCCACCCTGTTGGTACAGTACGATTGTGTTTGGTACACCAACGAAAGGGTCCCAAAAAAGTGGTACAGTTCGGAATTAGGGTACCATTCACAACTTTTGACAATGGAAACGGCAAAAATTGCGTACCGTACCAAACCAAATTGAACCGTATTGCTCAGTGAAAACAAGGCATAAGTTATCTTTACACCATCCCCTCTTTTAGATAACAAGCTGTATCCTAGTTCTTGTGCTTTATTTTTAAAAAAGCCAATTTCTACCTGTTTTTTTACAGCGCCTATCTGCGCTCTCATGACTCCCAACTCTCTTCCCTCCCCATCTGACATCTCCAGCAGGCGAGGCCTAAAACTTCCTCTGACGTCAGCTGGGGAGGTGGGGAGGAAAGGAGGAGAGAGTCAGGAGTTACGTGAGTGCCGATAGGTGCTGTGAAAACAGGTAAAAACCCCAATTTTTTTAAAAAAAGAACAGGAACTCAGATACAGGTTGTCATGTACCAGAGGGGATGGTATAAAGATAACATTGTTTTGTAGCAGCTGGGAGGGGAGCAGAGTGGCGCTAGTGAGAGCTGACAGGCAGGGAGGAGAAGGGAGGGGGAGGAGGACAGAGGCAGACAGAGGAGAGCTGCAGATAGCAGCGGATGATGAAGGCAGCTACACTGACCATGGTGTCAGGGCTCAGCAGCCATGATACACCGTGGTCAGTTTACAGGGGGGAGGGCAGAAACTGGCAGGATCAGCCAGGTTTTTTAGGTGATACAGGGGGCCAAATGAAACAGCACATGCACTGTGCTGTTTATCATGCTTTAAGAGAACAAGATCCATTTTTTTTTCATGTCCACTTTTTACCTGGTAGCCAGACCACTTTAAGTAGTCTCAACTGTACACAGGCCTTTAAATATCCTACCTGACTGATGCTCGGGACTCTATTTCACTCTCTCTTTGGTGGGAGCCTGTTGCAGGTTGAAAAGACTGACTGCTGACAGAATATTAAAAGGTACAAGAGCTTCATGTTGTAAGGGGGGATGGGTGCGCTGATAGTGTGTTGAAGCTGCTCCCGGTATTCAGTGCTTTTGAATATGGATAAATGTATATGTAGTGTGGGGTGCGCTAAACAACAAATAAATAATGAATATATAACATATATCTATATGTGAACCAAATCAACAAAAGTAAATATATATAACATATATCAATCTGTGAAGCCAATTAATAATACAAATCAATTGGTGCATAAACATAAAAGTTCATAAGTGTCCATAAATATTGTGCAGGTGAGTAGAATTGTATTCTATCCAAATAATACGTGTATCCACCACCGAGTGAAATTCATCCTTACCAAACGGAAATAAATAAGGTGCAACTATATTTTCTTGTGCTGAAAAAATATCCAATCTCCTTGTGAACAAACACCACGTGTAAATCACCAAGAATTAGCCTCTTACCAGATGGTAATAGGTGTGCACTTGTTCAGTGAAACCACCGCCTTGCTTCCTCTTTAAAATCCTGAAGTGGGATGTAGAACCGCTCTACCTTTCTTTCTCCACTAGATGGCAACGAGTACCAGCAAGAAACACAGCCTCCTCCTTCTTCACAAGCTCACAAAACCACCGTGTATTAAAGGAAAAAGGAGGACTAATAGTGTATTACCCTTGAGATTTATTCAAAAAACAGTTGATATTGCACTTACAATTAGATGTCTTGTATTCAGCATAAACATAGGCATACGAATTCCTGCAAAGGCTTGCGGCCGGCTGCAGCACGGACCGCAAGTTGTGTGTGACGTGTGCACCTCCTAATCTGACCGGTTTCTTCCCATAAGACTTCTACTGAGACAGGAGTACTGGCGCATCGTCACTTCCGCTTTATTTATACAGGTGGAAGCAAATTGTCTAACTTCCGGTGTCTGCAGAGCAGGTAGTATAAAAACATTGATCTATAGCACATCCTGGTGACACAGGAAGTAAACACTTTACTTCCTGTCTGCAGAGCAGGTATGCTTTGGAACTTCTGGCTGATAGCAATTTAAGGCAAATTACTTAAATATGGGTAACTTTCCTTGTGTTAAAAGGAATGTATAAAAACATACTTTATTATTTGTTAAAAACAAATGTATAAAAACATCGATCTATAGCACATCCTGGTGACACCGGAAGTAAACACTTTCCTTCCTGTCCCACAACACACTGCTTAAGGAGCGCAGTGGGAAAGGGGTGACACCGGAAATATGTGTATAATAAAATGTATTGAACTATATTAAACCATATGCTCCAATACAAATTTAATATAAATGTTAAAAGATAACTAAAATATAAAACCTGCCAAAATATATGTGGGGATCAACAGTTATTAATGTGTGCGTTTATGTCCCACTCTATGTTGAGTCCCCGGGGTCACAATTTTTCAACGGGGCCGGCATGAGCCTCCTAAATTTTTTAATAGACAAGAAGAGAAAAAAAGTACTGAAATTAAATAAGGAGATTTTGGAAATAAAAGAAAAATTATTGCCCTCCATGCAGGAGGAGGCGTATAAAATTTACAATCACGAGTGGAGAGAAATTATGGCGATGGAGGATGAAGAACAAAAGATCAAGAAGAGGAAAAAGTTCTTTAGAGATCTTGGGGACTATAAAACCTCTAGAGTATTTAAATGGCAAAATGCTCTAGAAGGAGGAGAGATCCATAATGGTGAACTGGCCCCTATGGAGGAAGGAGCCAGTGAAGCAGAAGCTATAGCCTCTACTTCTAGAGAACCTAGTAGGCCAGTTAAAAGAAGTGAGAATTCTCAAGAAAAGCCGAAAGAGAATATAAAGCTCAAGCCTTTGAAAGAAAATGTATCGAATAACCAGAAAAAAAGTAAAAATAAAGGGAAAGGTGATAATGAAAAAGGACGTCCTAAAGTACAAGATTATAGGAGGGAATACGAATATCGTCATCCCTCATCTGATAGGACGCGGAGATGTTCAAGATCAAGGGATCAAAGAAATCGTCATCCTTCATTTGAAAGGACTTGGAGACGTTCCAGATCGAGATCTCCAAGAAGAGTGCAAGTAGATTACATGGGAAACTACTTGGACACTCCACATACACCTAGACCTTATCCTACTGGTTCTCATAACAGGTATGAGCCTCTTAGACATGAGAGATACGAGGAGAGAAACGATCGGAGAGAAACACCTCCACAGAAGACTCCAATCAGTGCCAAAAAGAAGAATTTTTTAGGCCAGGGTCCCAAAAAAGGGAACCGAAAAAAGTGAAAAGGGGCTGTAGAGGGGGATCCAATCGGAAACTCAATGTAGAAACCAATGGAATTTTTAATCTCAGTGGGATCACATTGACGAACTCCGAAAAGCATACCCTCAATAAAGGGCTCAAGTACGCTCCAAAAAAACAATTGAATAAATTCGAAACCTTTATTGACATCCATAAGTATGTGAGAAAATTGAATGTCAAGCGGCACTTTTTGTCCAATGCTTATGAAAGAAATCATGTTTCTTATACATCCACCACTTCCATTCCAACAGGTCTTAGGAATGCTTCCTTATTCGACCCCCAAGGAGTACAGAGTCACCATGTGACCATTTTTAAGGACCTCGTTTTAAAGGAATTGGAAGAGAAGGAATTTAAATCACAACCGCAGAGAGAAAAAGGTGTGAAATCCCTTTGCGAGAATAAAAACCTTGTGATAAGACCGGCGCATAAAGGTGGGGGTATCGTTCTTCTCAATAAGGAACAATATACTGAAGAAATGGAGAGGTTGTTATCTGATAATGGCACCTATGAAGTTTTGAAAAAAGACCCCACCTTCAAATATAAGAAACAGTTGGAGAAAATAGTGACTAAAGGTTACGAGGAAGGTATTATAAACAAAAAAGAGAAGGAATTCTTGGTACCTTTGGCTCCCAGGATTCCGACTATATATTATCTTCCCAAAGTACATAAAAGCCTCACTAGAC